>NW_027122366.1:0-85288 GCF_030686945.1 Centruroides vittatus | reverse complement strand
AAACTATTATTGTAACCTTTTACAATATCAGATAATTAATCGATATATTTAAAAGAATTACGATACGTAAATAATCTATATATTTTATTTTGCAGAGTTTTATTTAATCCTTTGACAACAGCTGCTTTCTTATCAGAATGAGTAGAATAATGATTAATTTTAAACTTTATAAAAGATTTTACTAAACTGTTATAAAATTTTCTCCATCAGTTTGTAAATTTTTTGGAATGTTTTTCTAAAAATAATTTTAAAAGCTTTGAAATCTAACTGAGGTTTTTTATATTTTATTGGTTCCACATAGCAATACTTAGTAAATACATCGATTACAGTTAGTAAGTATTTTACTCTATTATTTAATCTAGAAAATTGTTTTAATACAATTAAATCAGCTTGCCATAAGTTATTAGGATAAAAAGTTTTAGTTTTTCTTTGTGAATATTTAATTCTTACAGGTTTATGAAGTGTATAAGTCAGTTGAGAAGATAACAACAGATTGCGGTAAATTAGAGTTTTTAACTAATTTACTTATACCACCAAAAGATGCTGGAGATTTAGGATTATAGTATATCGATTTCAAAAGTTCTTCCATTCGGAATTTTTCTTTCTTCTTCTCTTAGACTTTTTCCACAGATGAAATAGTCTTGGAGAAAAAAATTTCTCTAGGAGTCTCGACTGATGCTGGTCGATACTGTGCTTTTTCAGGTAATGTTGTCAAACTTTTGTTTCCAATCCACTCTTTAGTAATGTTTATTTTTTTTAAACCGTCCCAAAATTCGTTAAAACCAACAGGAACTAATGCAGTTTTTCTATTTCTCATTACATACGAAATTAAATCTACTATATTACTTTCAAAAATAGGTTTTCCATCGGTTGTTAATTCACCTTAAGAATTCCATCCATAATGACTTCGATTTAACTTATCAATTAAATGTGGTATATATTTTTGATATAATTGTGGTAGAGATAAAATTATTTGTTTAATAAATGAATCATTAACAGCTTTTTCTTCAGGTTGAGATTCTGTTTCTTCGATTTTGTCAGATGAAACAGATACTCTAAAAGGTTCTTTTGGCGCACGAACTGTTCTCTGATATCTTGAAATCAATTCACTTAATAATTTGACTTTACTATCATCAGATAAATCACCAGTCTCAAGTAATTCTTCGATATTATTACCAATTCTTATTTCAAATTTTCGATATGCTGACAACAATTCAGAAAGGACAAGATCTATTTGCTTTGCCATTAGACTTTTTTTCCTATTACCTTACCAATTAGTCCACCTGCTATAGACAATAATAGAGCTAGTAGAAGCGGAAGGAATCCACCAGATTGATTAACTAAAATTTTTTTTTTTAGTATTTATAGGAACATGTTTTTCACTTAATTTTCTGATAATTTTTTTAGATTTTTTTAATTTACGAACATCGGCAGGTATATTTCCTCTCTGCAAATTATCACATATTTCACACTAAACTCTAATTTGATTTGGAGTAGCTTTTTTCAATATTGCTTTTTGTTGAGAAGTAGTCTTAGACAAAAGTGCTAACATATGATAATTTTTCTTTACATTCTTTATTTTATTGGTAAGTATATCCAAAAAATTCCTTATTCGTCAGGAAAACACAAATCTCACACAAAAAATTTCTTATTCGTTTTAGGATGAAAATCTAATAACAAATATCCAAATTCCTTTTCTGTCGCTTTTTTATATGCATCTATAAAAAAATCGCATTTACCAGCAAAAGCTTGGCGCCCCAAACAACGTATTTGACTTTCATTGCGATTATTTTTAAATAATATCAAGTAACGTGTGTTTAAAATTATATCTCTCATAATTCTATTTTTTGGAAACAAATTTCGAATTATCACGATCACGCTTCCATTATAATGATGAGACTGTTGTAAACAAAAATGCAGTTTTTGAACTAAGTTTGTGCATCAAATCATCAACTATTATTAAATCCCATCCTTGCACAGATTCAAGTAAGCCATACATAAATGTAACATTTATTTCCTCGTGAAAAAACGGTAAATATATGGAATAACACCATAGAACCTTTTTTAATGTCTTTTCATAAATTTTGTTAGAAATAATTTTTTTCAGTGATGTTGTCTTTCCGCATTGCGAAGGTCCGACGATTATACAGTTAGTAGGATGTTTGAAATACATATTAATCAAACTTATAAGCTGTAGTAAATTTATAATGCTTTGGTCCGCAAATTATCTCCCTAAACATTAATATATTCTTTTTGTTCCTTTCTATATAAATTTCTTTCATAACTTCTGAACATTTCTCGAACGAATAATATAATTTATTAATAACTTCATAAATTCTTCTATTCTCGTCAACAATTATAAAACCAAATTTTCCACTTTTTTTCCATATTTTTGTCCAACTTTAAAATAACGTAAAACAATAGGGAAATTATCAGGATTATCGAAAGGAAAATTATTTACCGCAACAATACAGGTATCTATAGACTTGTACAAACGAGGAGAAACAGAATAATTTCTATCATCGTCGTAAGTAATAATAAAACCATATTTTCCATAATTTCAACTTTTAATCTTGGTATTAAAAATGAATTCTAACTTTCCTTAAAACTTTATTTATATCAAAAACCGACCAATCATATATCTTCTTAAAATAATTCATAAACAAAACCAAAAATTAGTTCATAAAGTGAATTAGAAAAAATAATTAATTTATAAAAATATTTAATAATTAATACAGAAACTTTTCTTTATTGTAATTAAAAAATTAATTTAATTAAAATTTGTGATCAGTATGTGTCATATTTATAATTAAAAAATTAATTTAATTCAAATTTGTGATCAGTATGACCCAAACCATTACTACTCCCGGGATCGAATCCGATCAGGTCGAATAATCCCCAGGAATTTTTTGGGGGGTGGTCTATTCGGATATGTCGCGCTCTGTCTTACATCCAGTCGCCCTATTGTTAGCCTGGCCGAACCCATAATGGCTTTCTATAAGAGGCCCTTTTAGTGCCCACAGGGCAGAAAAAGTTTTAAAATAAATAAATACATTAATAAATTAAATAAAAAGATCCTCTTACTTCGTGCAGCAACATGCGAAGATAATAGCATTCTGCATTATTCGAGTGTACTGTATAAACTCTACCTATGACATGATCGTAGTTAATATCAATGTGATTAGATACCTTTACTCATTTTTGTTTCAAAAATTTGCCATTTTTCAATACGTAGTATTCTGGAATTTCGTTATATAAAAGCGTTTTGGCAAAATCATCAACTTTACGCAACTCAAAGAATGCGAAAAAAACCGTGTGTTTGGAGGGCTACTAATTGTGTTTTAAAGCGTATTTTCAGTAAAATAGACCCATTGACCATTTTTCTTGATGTACAGCAAGATGCATGACAAGGGAAAATGTTCGTGAATAGGAAATTATAATATTCTCCAAGCAGCATGAGAGCTACTAATATATCGCCCAACTTCATACTTAAAAATCACGATTTCACCGAATTACATATTTCCATATTAATATGTGCATTAAAAGTTTGACTTAACACTGAACTGTATGGAATTACCCATCTGTTATCAACTACATTATTTTTTATTGTTATTGTAAATTCACTGTCTTCTGCCGATCATCTTTTATATTTCCGGAAACCATCGAAATCGTATTGTATGTTTCTATGGAAAATTGTTTGGGAAAGCCTTTACCGCAAAATCCATCCTTCTTACATGGAGAATTAATTTTGAATGATTCACATGGCCCATGAAACATATGTGCTTTCATAATTTTGTATAATGAGGATCTGGAATTTCGGCACTCAATATCATTAAAGTTAACAGATTCCTCTAAGAAAAATAAACGACGAATATGAGGAAACACTTTTTTCGCTGTTCAATAGTTGACATATAGCTTTTACATTTTTCTAAATATAGCACATTTAGTCATTAGCTGCATAATATTTTTATTTTATTTTATTTTATTTTATTTTATTTTATTTTATTTTATTTTTTGCTTCAAATGGAAGACTCGCGAAATTAAGTCATTTTCATCTTGAGCTTCTTGGCCAAAACACAAATTTCCTGTAATTCCGCTCCACTTTGGATTACATGTAAATAAAATTAAAAACATCTGATTTTCCATGATGGCGTACATATTCTAAGCCATCCTGAGATCGCTCATGCATATACCTATCACCTGAAATTTTACCAAACTCAGAAACCTGAGGATCAGATTTATTAATATCATATTTAAGATGCGCATAAGTCTCTACTCGCATCTTGGTTTGGTTCCTTTTTATATAGCCAAGACGTTCAGTTACAATTTTTGCATACATGTGAACCAAAAACTGTTTGAGCAAATACTTTGAGCAAACTTATAAAACAGTATGCGATCGTGTAAACCTTCCCTAACCATAACTTGGTATGCCTAAAAATCGTAAGCTGATACTGTCTTTGTAACAGAAAGTTTACTGAAGAAATCAACTTGAGGAATATTAACACAATACCTGTGTTCTCCATAACAAAAAAGCGATGGGTACTGTAATGCATAATAAAAGCGACGCACATCAGGAATGTGCACCAAGTTATTATCTCTGGTTTTATAATAATGTCGCGCTTTTCTAAAGATTGTCTAACAATTACTAAGGCCACCTTGTCTGCAGTTGGGGCATTGAATCGTTTTCTCTATTCATCAGCAGGTCGTTTATCAGGAATAAGTACTGTACAACTTGAAATTTTTGTCCTGTTGTATATCGTTCAATAGCTGCCTTAAACTTTCTGACATATGAATTATGCTCATAAAAATTCGTTTGTATTTGAAAAACTACAGTAATTTTCAATCCATTCCTGTGGAATTATTGCATCTAACAGTCACCTTTCCTTCATCGCTGCGTACAGAATATAAATAAATAGAAGTTGTTGAACTTCTGATGGCAAAAGACTCTTAATCCTATGATATATTCGTCTTTGGACCTTAAAAATTAACATATATACTCTTTTCTCACGTCCTTACAGCCAAACAAAGTCATTTGTAAACATCCATTATATTTTCTTGCATTTTTAAGAACATTTTTTGATTCCTTTTGCAGTTCTTTGCCACTTGATTTGTTTATTTTGTAAAAAAGATTACTTAAAAACTCAGGTGCTTCTTGAATCCAGGCGACATAACTTTTCCATTAGCACAACACATACCAGGGTCATCGTTAAATGTTTTGGCACTGCAAAATTTGCATAGTTTATTAATCTCTCCTACAATCTCATTCTGATTATGAACAACATAATCACCAACATAATCGATATCAGCATGGTATTGAAAAGCAGAACGTTCCTTGTGTTTCCACTGTAAGGGCTTCACTGTAGGCTTTTTGCTAGCCTATTTTTGCAGCTTCATTATGAGCTTTAAGATTAATTTCTGAAAGTTCCTTTTTCAGCTCTTTTGCTTGTCTCAGGTTTTTTTTTTTTAAATTTTAGTGAAGCTTCTCTTTTTTTCTTTTTTTGTCCAGCGTCTGTAAATCTTGCACGTCGCTTTCTCTTAACGCTATCATTGTTACTTATGTGAACTAAATAATACACTTCTCGCATCCCCACGTCCACTTTCTGTTCAGGTATTAATACCTCATAATGAACATTATATCTATCTCCATTAAACTTTAGTCTAGTCTCACCATCTTTGAAGTTTCTTTTCCAAAACAGCTATCTAATTGATGTCCTATATAAATTCAGGCAGTTATCATCTCCTTGTATACCCATTGCCCGGCTAATATCCGTCATTAGGCGTATATCACGTGACAATCTGTTAATCGGTGATGCGAGTCACCCTTAAGCATAAATAAATTAAAGAGTTAATTAATTCGCGTTATATTTGAATTTTCCAGCGATCTTAGCTTTGATTTGCTCTTCTGTACGTTGATTGACATTTTTAAGCTAATAAGTGTTTCGTTACCAGTTCTGGGCCATAAATATTTCTGTAAATACATTCCCCTACCATTCTACAGTAAATCTTCACAGTCAACTACACAGTTGGCTGAAAACAATCAAAGGGAAACGTTTCATTATGTATCTTCTGTCTTTGTTGACATTACTTTAACTAATCACAGACTTGTGAAAAGAAAAAATTGCCGCGTAAATCCGTGCTGAAGTAAAATGTAAACAATTCCAGTAAATTTTTTTTAAATCGTTTTTTAGCCCTAATTAACTAATTTAATGCACATAGACATTAAATTAGCTAATTTGAAAATATTTACGCGAGTAAATATGTTTCTAAAACTGTCTGGCAATAAATATTCTCGGAAAACTCCTCCTCCTTCTAGTAAGACTAAGGAAGATGTTCGTGATGTCAATTGGATTTAAAATTTTATTTCTACGCTTATTACGCTCTAATTGGTAATTTATATTATGACTGAATCAACTACAAAGAATGACAGTTTGTATTAGTACCATCTGGTTGGGATTTTCCCGCGACGAACCAATCCACGTGATTAAAATCAGGATGTAAGCAAACGTTAAAAAATAGGTATATTCTTAATTTTAGAGCCATAATTCTTTTAGCTTTTACGTTATTTGACTTTACTTAGACAAGAAGATTTCTTATCAAAAGCATCTGGAAAACACATTACTTCCAGTTATTGCATAAAAGCAGGATAAAATTAACTAATCGCTTATTTTAGTGTATTATTGTATAAAGCATTGAAAAAATATTTAACAAGTGTTAAATATTCACTATTTCAAGCTGAAATATTTGATGATAAACTTTAATGTATCGCTTTACGGTAACAATCGACTCCTCTCCCGGCTAAGTAATTAGAGACATAGTGAATAATGACAATAATTTCCTCCCTCTCTAGCTAGAGAGATGGGGTTTGTTTTGTTTAAAAGAATACAGATTTTTCTACTTAATAGATGCACAAAGTTCAGAGAGTATCTGTAAACTACCTTTTTTTCTTTTGTTAATAAACATCCAATTTTAATATTATTTTAAACTTTTATTAAACTATAAATTAAACAATCGTAAACTGTAATATGTTTTTAATCAAACACAGAAATCAGATTAAATATAGCGCGATTTTGAAGCGAAATATCGTGATTTAAAAAATTATCCAAAAAATGCAAAAATGCGCCGCAGGACAAATTCCACTCAATTATTTTCTGTAGATCGCCAGCCGGGAAAGAGATAAGAATCAAAAAATGTGGTACTTCTCGCTCATTTAATAACAAATACACAGTTAGTGTACATTTTCGTGACGAACCCTAACTGTGTAACAAATTTCAACTTTCAACTCCTAACCATTTGGGCTCTGCGCTCATTATAATTATTATCATTAGCAACCCATCTCGATTATACAGGGTGGGCCAGCGAAAACGAAACGGCAGAGTGTTCGTGTTCGTCGAAGCAAAGCGCTCGGACAGGTCGATTTTACTCTCGAGGGGACATCTTTTGCAATAAAGTTTTTGCGATTCTGAATACAACAAACAACAATAAATTTTAAAAACTCATTTATTTCGTATTAACTAAACAAGCATTTATTTCGAAAAAAATGTTTGTTTAGTTAATATTCAGAATCGCAAAAACTTTATTGCAAAAGATGTCCCCTCGAGAGTAAAATCGGCCTGTCCGAGCACTTTGCTTGGACGAACACGAACACACTGCCGTTTCGTTTTCGCTGGCCCACCCTGTATAATAAGATGCAACTTGTTCCAGAATCCAGAAAAATTCAACGAATACATTTTAATACATACATTTTAATCATTTTTCGTAGGAAGCTGAAAATAACAAAATTCCACGTGACAACGAAGGAGATAAGAAACCCGGAATTTCAGTTTATAAAGCATACGTGAATGCCGGAGCAGGACTTTTCTACAAGATTGTTCTTTTGTCTGGGGTTATAATATCGCTGTCCGTTACGACTGCCAGCGACTACTGGCTAATCAAATGGTATGATGTTATAATTTATGTATCCTATACTTTTACACGTGGACTGATTTTTTTTAAAAAATGTTTAATTAAAATAAAGTTATATTACATAAGCCATATTCCATTTAACATGTTAAAAAGCATTCCATTGCGCACTAATTTCAAATACTGTATTATCAATGAGCAAACAATTGCAGCGAATATAGGCCTATATTTTTCTATTTCGGATGTATATATGTATATATATATATCCTAAACAATATTATTTATTTTCGTTCATTATATTCATTTATTTTTTAAATTTAAACTTGAAACTTCATGTCAGCAATAAGAACATTCACTCAAGTACTTTTTTGAACATAGTTTTTAGAATCGTGAAAATATTTAAAACATTTTATTTTTCAATAAACATCAATAATAATTTCATATTTACCGTACTGCATCACCAAGACAGCTGGAAATAAGTATATTAGAAAAATATATCTGATTTACACGATATCTTGTATCGGTGTCAAGCTTTGTAGCAATAGATTTCAACGTCTGCTTTCATAGCAGATTGGAATATATCAAAGTGTGGGCAATGTTTTTCAATGATTCCAAGATAAATTTCATTTGCAATAAAGTCAATCGTATAACGATGATGTTCACCGCTATACATTTCAAAATAAATTACAAAACTCGGCTTAGATTTTCATTTAAGTTATTTCATGTATGTATGCAGTGCATTACTACTTTATTATTCGGTAGTTTTCAACATTATTTATAGGTATTACCTTTACTGAATGGGCTTAATTAGTTTAACTGTATTTCACTATAAACACATATTAAAAATGTCAGAGAGTTGAATTGTTATTTTATATTTTCAGGCTGCAAGATATTAGAATGTATAGCCAAAACGTAAAGAATGTCGAAAATATTACATCTAATAGAAGCGATTTTAACAAAATTGAAAACAAAAGTTTTGTCCATAGTGAATATTTCGACATGTATGTTTACGTTGCATTGATATGTGCTGTATTTCTAACGACGTTACTTTCTGGATTATTGTTATACAGATTCTTTACAATTGCTTCTTACAAGCTGCACAACAATATGTTTCATTGTATCATTCGAACTCCGATATCATTTTTGGATAACAATCCCGTTGGTATGTAAAACATATTTGTTTACTTTATTATTGTTAAGTTAAAGAGTTTCTAATAAAATTCTGAAAGAAATTTTTCGATAACCGGTAACTTACGTAACTACGGATGTTGCTTATACTTTCATTTATCGTATCACAGGTATTCGTTATAAATTTTATACAGTATATTACAGTACAGTCATATAATTATGTACTATAAAATGAATAGGTAAGTACAGGTATACCTCGAGTTACGTTGTTTCGAGTTACGTCGTTCTCGATTATACGTCGTTTGTCAAAAAAGTATATAGAAAAATAAAAATCGAGTTTAAGTCATTTTATTCGACTTTACATCTGTCCGCCACAAATATTGAAGTCTAATTGTGCTAGAAAAGCGTTCAAAGCACATAAAATAATATTAGAATATGTACTATGCATTTACAATAAATGTTAATATAATTATTATATATCCTAGAGAACGAAACACGAAAACATCTGTGTTTTTGTGTTGTCGTTTTATTTAGCGGTCTTTAAGTGCTCATTATTGGTGTTTTCCACTGTAATTTTGACTTATGTCGTAACTGCACAAGTAAATTCGACTTACGTCGCCTCTCCTGGAACCAATTACCGAGGTGAGGCCAGGTATAACTGTAATTACAAAAGTTGACAGAGAAGTAAAAATTTATAAAACTGGTTTTGAATAGTAAACTGATGCAACAAGATTTACACAATTCTTGAACTATTTACTCCGTGCTTGTAAGAATTTCGATGATCTATTGTCATTTGATATAATATTGATAGCTTTAACCTTTTTTATCCCATAACGTCGTTAATCTTTCAACTACTTCCTTAGTTTTCAAGGTTCTTCAAGATTCACGGATGTTATTAAAGTGTATTATAACCTGCTACTTCAGATTCTTCATCTGGCCCATAAACACATTTAGCGTATAATTTATAAATGATAAAAAATAAATTTACAATGTGTTTATATAAAATGTGAAAAAAATATTTTTGGACTGCTTAGGCACAATTTCCGATCGCACTTGATTTGGGCACTAATTACACTAACAAGAATGAAAGTATCGAAAGTTTTAAAGTAAATTAAGTAATGACTGATTGATTCATATGTGCTAACGTTGAACGATAAACTAAATTTTTAAATTCAATATTATAATAAATGAAGATATAAAATCACCTGACTTAAACAATTCGATGGACACCTTTACCTAATCTAAAGCACACAGTCTTTGAGGTTAATTTGACAGATTGCATTATTGATAAAGTCAAGTTAAAATTTGAACTTCGCTTCCTCATTTCGTTACACCTACTTTCTAGAAAGAAAATAATCGACGAATAAGAAAAATCGTTAAAAATCACATGCGCACTCGAGATATATATTTTGTGTATAAGGCCAGAAAATCTGTTTTTGTAACAATATATTACAATGAAGACGTTTCAGTACTCGCACCGTTTTACCAATAAGTGCACATAGAAAGTAAATTTCAATCCTACGTCGTTATAAAACGAATTTTTTATAATATGAACTTTGTTCTTATTGTGAGCTGTGTATTATTTTAAAGCCACTTTTTCGTAATTATACATGTTGTATTTTTCATGCCATACGATGCTATACATAATGCCAAGGTCTGGTGTTAAGCAGAAACATGCCGGTAAAATTTTTCGTACTTTTTTTTTTGTTTTTTCCATCTTTAAAGAAACGTGTGATTTGTGTCATAGTTGTGTTCCAACTGCCGATGGCTAATTTCTAGATACAGTGTTCGATGAAAGTTTTCAATTTAGTATATATTTGAGCTCTTTAGGCCAATGTTATAGTAGTTCTACTAATCCTGTAATGTTCAGTATCAAAACAGAATTAAACTTCTGGGAAGATCTAATAATGTTTAGTTTTGCTTGCATAACATCCTTAATATGTAAGATATACGTATGTATGTTTCGCGTGTCATACAAATGTATTTATCCCAGCGAGGTTCACGAGGAGAAAAATACTACCCATCGTCATCGTGGAGTTCTCGTTTAAGATAAGTGATTTGAACAGAGGTAATAGAGGCCACTGCCACTTTTTGTCATGTCGTAAATAGATACAATTTTTGGCTTATTTTTACTTAATTTTGTCAGCGACAAGGGGTCCCTTTCGGGGCAAAGTAAACGGCAGAAATGCAGATTGCTTCTTTCCTAAAACATGGATACAACGATAATGCTTTTCTGGAACACGAAGAGACTAGTTTTCGGTTTTCTGTTTGTTTGGGGCAGAAAACGCTTTGACATTTCTATCTAGTTCATGCAGAAATTTGAAACGATTTTTATTCTTTTCTGATTGCTAACAATATACTGCATGTTTTTCAATTTCACTACATTTTTATGTAGATTTCTTTTTTAAAAAATTATATAAGCGCAAAATATTTGCGCTTATATCATTTTTGAAAAAGTAGTTTTAATTGTTTCGTTATAGTTAAAAGTTATTACATCATAGTTTTAAATTTCATAACTTATTATTTTTAATAACATGTCATGCAATAAAATCTGTAAATTTTCATATTATGAATTTCAATTATTAACATATATAATATGTTTTTACACAGACAAGTTAATATATACATATTGCCAGAGTGTGTTTATTGTTTCATTTATTTGGAAAAGAATCAATTTATTAAACAGTATAGCTTCCAACAATTAGAAGTAAATACAGAAATACAGTTATTAATTTAAAAAAGTCAAGTAGCTTCATACTACAAAGACCATATTTTCCATTCTTATATTATTGTGGATAAAAGTGTACCGTGTACAATGATTTAGTCGTAAAAATTACGGAAAACGTTATTTGTAGATATATATTGCGGGATATTTCTATAAATGAGAATCATATCGCAATATGTTTTACATTGTTATTTTATTCAATTAATATTCTTCATTTTTATGTTTTTCAGGAAAAATCTTAAATAGATTTTCTAAAGATGTCAGTTGTATGGAAGATACGATACCTTACTTCACTTACATGTGGATAAGAGTAAGTTCATTTTGGATATTTTATTTTAAAGAAACACATTGACAGTATACAAAGTGTTTAGTCGGCGGAAGAAGGAAAAAAAAGAGAGAAAAGATGAGAAAAAAGTAAGGGGATAGAAAAAAAAGAGAAAAAAAGAAACTCTCTGAACGGTGTACGTAAGGTAATTCCTACTACAATTAATGTTCGCATGCGAAGCTATGTGTCTAAAAGATTTTAAATTGTAGCATACATAAGTAGAGCAGCTTCATAAAAGCTACTCAGAATAAAGGTTAATGCTTAAAAAAAGTACAGGCTTGAAACTAAGACAAAAATAACACAGAATCTAAGCTAGCAAGCTCTGTTTCTACAGAATAACCCCAATTGTAACAAGGAGAAACGGTGAACACAGTAGTAACTTAAATTTAAATTAATTAACTTATAACTCTTAAATCTAACTTAAAACTAGTTATACTAACTTAGAGTTAACTTTTTACAAAACAAGAATACTAAGAAGGACAACATCCAGACAGGCTAAACATGCATTGACAATGTCCTATGCGGAAAACGCCAATTTTTCTTAATTGAAAATATTTTTAATATTCTTACATATAAGTAAACTAAAGACAACACAAAGAGCAATGGATGATAGACAAAACAGAACCCGATCACTAAAAAGAAACAAGAGACACAACACAAAAGAACTACCTGACAATTAACATCAACTGGAAGAATACAATGCGAGCAAGGGAACATATTTGTTGTGTGTGCCATTAGCGAAAGCAACCACAAAAGCTTTGCTGTAAGAAATGAATGAAAATAAGTGATGGTACATTGTACGTATCTAGATGAGTTTCTGTGGTGGTCACGGTTTACTCAGATATCCAGTCTTCGCTTCAGGCTTTAAGCGACAGATACCACAGAGACGAGTTGGTACAGGAGATCCGAGGTAGGGTACTGAGGGCGAGGCACGAGCGACACGTTGCTTTGAGATGGGTCAGAGGCTACATTGGGATCCTGGGTAACGAGCGTGCCGACCAACTGTCCAAGGCAGGGGCCAGGGGCCCATTTGTAACGAGGACTGTGGAACCTTCACCAACATACATAAAAGGTACTTTACTGCAGCGATCGATGACATACCGGCAAGAGACCTGGACTCAGAGTGCAATAGGTAAGCCAACCTACGCCTTCGTGCCTGACATTGGCCTTACTTCGGTAAGTTTATGCTGGTATAAAACGCAAATACTGACCGGACAAGGAGATGGTAGCTGCTCCTGTGGGTGTCTTCGCGGAGACGCGAGACACAACGTGCTTGACTGTCCTCTAACTGAGGACTTCCGCCTAGGGGCCGATCAGGTCAACTGGAGTATGCCCCCCTGAACAAGTCCTTAGAACGCTAGCAGCTAGTAAAGGAAACCTAAAGAGACTAAAGGAATTGATGGTAAGAGTTATAGATCTACTTAATCTACAAAGCTCAGTAGACGCACTGGGCAGGGTCCCTTATTCTTGTACGGAAAAGTACCCCGCTGTCCAATGTCTGAACGTTACAATGTATTCAATATGTGAGCTAATCATGACAGAGCAAAGTTAAAATGCAGTACAAGCTGCATATATACAAAAGTTATGCCAAAGTTAGTGAGTTGGGCCTAAGGGAGCCCGAAAGATGTACCCGGTGGCCCAACTAAAAGAGTCCAAGATTACCTTACGGTAAGAGACCAAGCCCATGATTAAGGCATAGTCTCTTCTAACCCTGTGGTGCTATTAGGCGGGGCAGGGCAAGAGTTTGCTTTATGAGGTTGTGGTGGTCATGGCTAGATGTGTCCTTCCATAATTTCCGCTCTCATGAAGCTATTTCTAATGATAGTGTTTATCACAAAAGAATATTAAATGGATAGCCGTTTGCTCTTTAATTATGTATATTTAAATTTATTTCGAATAAAATTATAAAAAGTAGTGACCATTAAGACTGTTGCTCAGGTACAAAGATACGTTTGTGAATTACAGACCCGCTGTTTTGTTTCAAAAACATCAAATACAACAAATAAAACATTCACTGTGAGCTACTTTCATCGCAAACTCTGCGAATATTTGAAGTATATGATCTTTCATTGTTGAACACAGTTCCATTGTTTTTGTCAACCTGCTTCTTCGTTCATTTTGATGAAATATGATAACGTGTTCTTTATTTGTTTGCCAAACTCGAATGATCGTTCACACTTTATATTGGGTTATATTTTCTTGGAAACAAACTTGCTGCCGCTATCACTACACATGTACTGTACTACTGAATCCAAGACAGTGGCAGTTGTCACTTATGTAGAAAAACACATCTACAGAGCTGCTGTGTGTCACATGATCGGTGCTAGATAGACTATGTAGTCAGAGAACGTATAGTATAACTTTTGAAAGTCAAACCATCCCGCTTAAATACGAGCGGCAGATTACAAAAATAGTTTAAATCGTATATTTTTCGTCTGAATCTTTGAATGACAGCCGGGGAACAAACGATTGTAATTTGTCAACCTACATCTGCGGGACTAAAGAACGAATTCGGAGAAGGGAATAAATTCCAAGAATTTTTTGAAATGACATATATGTAAAATCCCTGTAGTGTCTGTAGGGCAGAAAAAGTAACAAGAAGTTATTTGCTCTAAGGAATTTCAAAAATAAAATATTTCTTACTATCATAAAATGAAAATCCTAGTACAGTGATCGCATGCTAAGTAACGCGGACAAATGTTTTGGAATCAGTAATTGAAAATCTTTTGACAATAAAAAAAATTACAATTATCAAATTATAGTACAGAAGTCCGGAAACTTATTAAGAACTGAACGTTTCTGTACATTGAACTGTAGTAAAATGTTTTGATCTCATTTTCTCTAATTATAAATTCAACGGTGTAATCTCAGTTCAGTAAAACTTTTGTGTACAACTGATGGTTAAAATAAACCCAAAAAACATGTACATTCTATATCAACTTTTCTGATTTTCGAATTTTCTGAACACTAACTAACTGGCACTTTTGTAAACACAGAAAATATGCATTCTATTAGTAGTTAAAGTGCTTTATTTCACTCTTGATAATAATTTATTTTTTAAAATAGATTTGTATCATCTCAGGAATATATATTGAAGTAAATGCAATTTTTATCGTGTTTTTACTCAGATAATTTACATGATAAACTGATTAAAATACAGTATTGTATATAAGAAGTATAATGTAAAATCTACCATAAGTCTGTAACCATAGGATTTACGTAATGTTGGTGTATTCTTATAGAGATAATATGAAGATTAATAAGAATCCAGTAACGAATACTTAACTTTTCTCCCAACGTCTAAAACTGCATGTTTTGCCTTCTGTTATGTTTGTCATTTAAAAATTTTTATATTGTTATAATTATAAGATAGCAAAAGCTTTAATTTTGTAAATAGGCATAAAACTCTAAATGCTTGATAACACAAAATGATGAGCCTACTGGATATACGAAACACGATCTTTCTTTATCTGCCCTCTCCCTTTATCTTTAGTTAATTAAAATTAAGTAGCATCATTTCTTAAATACACGAACCTCCCTTCAAATTTCAGAAATTTTGGACAAAAGTAGAAGAGTTATTAAGCTTCAAGGAGGATAAAAAATAGTGTCATACGTACACATATATACGAACAGAAACAACCAGCGAATTTTTATTTCATACTTTACTTGTAAAACTTAAGTTTTAAGATCTCTAAATATTTATTAGCAATTTATATTTTTTAATTATAGGGAAGTACAATTCTCGTCGGCATGTGTGTTCTTCAAGCAATCCTCTGTCCGTATCTACTTATATTGATTGCTGTCCTTTCAGTAATATTCTACGCTTTGTGGACGATTTTCAGCCGAGTGTTGAAAAGCATAAAACATTTGGAAGGAAAATGTAAGTATTTAGAATATAGAAAAGTTTCTTGTATTTAACTTAATCGCGTGCAGAATAATGACGATAAAATTTTGTAAACAGAATTAAAGAGACTCGGTAAACACACTATTTTATGATGCCGAGTTAGATTGTAAAACAGTATGAACAATTATATAATTTCATAAGTTAAAGAGTTTTTTAAAATTGGCGTGAAAAAATAATGTATTAGTTCTGTAATTATAAAAACGGATTTACTCATTTTAGAACTTTTTGGTCATTATTAAATCCAGTGTGTTATTATCGTAATTGACAACATCTAGTCTATACTTACATAATGATAACAGATTACATTACAATAACAGTTTTTAGATGTTTACGAAAAATTTCACAGAACAATTGAAGAACGTGTAATATGTATTCTGTTCACACACTTCAAGTCGATTTCATAATATAAGTTACGGTAAATGTACAATTACAGATTTTCAGTTTATAATCTAGATTTTGCGCGACACAGTATGAAAAAGTGGATTATCCTTGATTCATATAAACAACGTTAATTTATTTACAGAAAAAAATATAAGGTTAATGCCAATTTTGTACAAATTACCATGCCAAATTTTGTTTTTTTAACTCATGTTGAGCATTTTGCTTTTTCAGACTAATTAATAATATAAATGCTTGTAAAATAAAATCTCATAACAGATTGTACCACGCATTATTCTAAAGTTTTGTTCAAATACTTTAGTGTTTGTTAGACATAAAGATTTTTTTAGCGGGTAAAATACGCAACTCCTTACTCTGTTTTTGTTATAAAGATATTCCACGCGTATTATAATCTGCAAATTGAAATTCATGCAGTAATGTCACGCTGTGTTTGACAAGTTGCCTGTTGTTAGCATTAAAAGAAGAGTTTAGTAGTTTTATTGCACTTTCGATCGTGGATAGCCTTTTCTCCCAACTAAGCTCCCAACAGAAATTTATCAACGTTTTAACTATCATGAGTAGTCGTTGTGAAAAGAGTTCGTACTAAAATCAATTTCGTGACATATTGCTAATCTTTTTCGAGAAAAATTATTACTATGTTTAATACTTTTTGTTGTTTTTGTTTTGACATATTTTATATAAAATATTCTTTCTCAATTACTCTTTGCATAAATAAAGCAAATTTTTGCTTGCGTTTTAAGTTACATACATATACGATCAGCAGTTTGTTAGACACACGTAAAAATGTTCTGGTACATTCTTAGAAATAATAAGTTAATAATTATTATATTAAATAAATCTTCGCTGAAATATTTAATTTTTTTTTTATTTGCAGTGAGAAGTCCAGTATTTTCTCATCTGAGTGTATCCCTTTACGGATTGACGACAATTAGAGCATTTAATGCTGAAAGCAAATTTAAATCTATGTTCAATAAGTATCAGGATAAGCACACTTCAACGTGGTTCATTTACATGGCTCTAAATCGATGGCTTTCCATATACGGTCACTTAATTTGTTTTATAAATCTAATTATCACTGTTATTGTTTTCGGTGTCTTAAGTAATGCAGGTAAGTGAATATATTTATATGTCTACAGTTTATAAAATAAATAATTTTAAATTTGTACTTTTACTTTAGATAACGTAGGAATCCAAATTGGACTTGTATTGAATTATGGAATACTAATTATTATACTTGTTCAACACCTTATTGGATTTGCATCCGAAGTGGAATTTCAGGTAATACATATTTACCCAACCCGATTAAAAATTTTAATTTCAAACAAACGAAACGATTTCTTTATTGGGCGATATCAAATTTTTCGAAAAAGGTCAACTTCTTGTAAGAGAAAATCTACTTATGATCACACAGCACGCGTTTTATTATTATTTTATCCTACGTATATTAAGAGAATAATGTTTAATATAAAAATTTGCACGTTGGTTTGATAATACTGGTATTTTAAAATTTAGAAATGTTTTTATTCAATTACTCTATAGTCAAAAAATATTGAAAGATTCTGCAAATTGTTGATTAATGCGTTTTAATATACGCGGTAACATCGAAATATTTATTAATCGCATTTATCAAACGATGCCTACAGTGGATAACCTGTAAACAGCGAAAACGTTTTATAGTGATATTGGACCTAGTCGCCTTCCACCCGAGTGTTATATATATATATATATATATTGCTAGATCTAAATTTATATGGTTTATTATCTATTGTATATGTTTGACTTCGACGAATAGTAACGTTAAGATTCAAACAGAACATTAAAAGAAAAATTTAAAACAAAAAAAAAGAAAATGTTAAGAAAAATATCTTGACTTCTGTAATGGATAAGGGATTTCAAATGCTAAAAACTTTAATATAATCTTTGATTTTTATAAGTTCTTAACTCCGAAAAATTCAGACCATCGTCTATTCCGCCACAAAGCTCTTTTGCCACAATCCGTAGATATACCTTTTTATCTCACTTTACGTTTAGCATTCCGCTGTGAAATTTTGGTTTCGACAAAGTAAAAAAGATATCCTACTCCTTTTCTGACGTAAAACCTGTATATTCTTCGAACCTTGGTGCGTGCACCATCTTGTCAGCTGCGCCTTTATCACCTCAGATCTTTTTTAAAAGAACAACCTTTAAACAAAAAGGATTTGAAACATTTTTTAATCTCTCCAAACTTTTTTTTAATTCCAAAAAAGAAACGAAAGAACAAGAAGCAACGAAGAACTTTATATTCTATTTTCCCTTTTCTTTTTACAATATCTATCGCATTTTAAAATGAATATTTTCAAAATATTTCGATATTGTTCAGGCTTAAGTTATTTCTTTCAATAACCTTATAATTATTGCCGCCTGTTGAATATTTATGCATATCTTTTCAAGCGTTTCGAGTAATTTCATCATTGAGTCATTTCATCATTTTGAAAATTTGTTGCGTTTTAATTTTTTTTTTTCTTGCATTTTTCGTTCAGTATATTTTTATTAAACTTTAAATCTCTTTACCTGTCTTAAAATGTTAAATTATTACTTTGTTTTTATTTATATAATTAAACCTTATCCAAGGATTTGAACCAAAAATATTCATATTTTCCCATTTATATATATATGTATATATATGAGCCCCTTATAGCCAAAGTGGTGTAACTCTACTTTTGAAAAAATCTGCGTTAGTGGTAGAAATGAATTACGTATAGGTAAAACTACCTACAGAAATCATGGTGTAGCTCCTAGTTCACCAAACAGCTCCACAAATGGCAGCACAAGTTTATGCAGTCAGCAGTGCTATCTATCTGTTGATAGCTAAAGTGGTGTAACTGGGAGTTCCACCATTATTCCAGTTACTGTTTTGTTCTAGTGTCATGAATACTACATGCTACTGATTGTATATCCCTTCTGCAGTCACATGATTTACATGATTTTTCGATTTAAGTTCAGTAACCAGGCCTCCAACAGACGCCATTTTTTATCTTAAAATTGTAAAATTTTTTGCTTTGCTTCCAAAATTATTATTACATCTTTGTTTACTATATTTTCTCTACTTTTAAACAGTGTAAAATATGTTTATATTAACACAAATGCGGCATTCAATAAAAACGTTATTTATTGCATTTTTCTCAGCTCGGAGAAATTGGAGAACTTAAATTCTTTCTTAAATTAAAGAACTTCATCTACGAAAGGTTGAGAAGGTAAGACATGCTATGAAAAAAGACTCCTAAAAATTGGCTTGTGATAGCTCATATTACTGTTTTTCATTTGATTTGTAAAAGACATTATCATTTCCAAAACTTACATGCCAAATCGCTTATTATAAACGTAATTTATACGTTTATAACTTAGGTTGCCACGAGTTATCAACAGGACTAGGGTACATGTATTGGGATGAAATTGTAGGATCTAGAGGCTCACAGGAATTCTATGCATGTGTGGTCAAACACATAAAATGTAGAGCACCAACAGCAAAACACGTTGTGTTATACAGCGATACATGCACAGGACAAAACCAGAACTGAAAGATGGCATTAAATTTATTGAGCTAGTTTTAAGTGCAGACAACAACATTGAAACCATTGACCAAAAGTTTATTACCAGTAGTCATTCCTATCTTTCGAATGACTCAGACTTTGGCTCAATTGAACTGTACAGTAAGAGTCAACAGATTTCTTGCCATACTGACTGTATCGAGTTATCACAAAAGCAAGAAAAAAGAATCTTTTCCATCTTACTGTGATGTCTGGCAAAGAGTTTTTAGCTACACAAAATATGAAAAAAATCATTATCAAGAGAAAACTTGATGAAGAAATCCATCCAGTGTTATGGCTAAAAATGCAATGGATTAGGTATCAGAAATCTGATCCATATACAAGGTTTTACAAGGAGAACACGTCTGATGAGCAAGCATTTTTGAAGCTGAACATGAAACTACCAGGAATACTAGGACGGCCGTAATCACTAGCAAATGTACCTTTGTCTCAACTCTACAATAGACCAAAGCCTGTGACCGAAGAGAAAAAAAAATATGCAAGACCTTGTTTTTTCTCTTTGGTCACAGGCCTTGGTCATAGACTACATTTCCCCTATCCATCATGCATACTATTTAAACCTTCACACTTCTAACTCTGTTGAAGACCACTGCCTGCTGATAATACTCGGGATGTTAAATAGGAAAAACTGTTGTAGCTGATATCTAACTATGTGACATTGATTTATATCATTTTTGACGTAATATACTATTTTTTAAATAAAATAAAAAAATACATTATTTTTGATTATGCAAGTTCGTTCTTGAACCATACCCTCAATCTGTAAATCCAAAGTGGTGTAAGTCAGTTTAAGTGCTTATAACTCACTTATAAAGTAGGGATAAGAGCAAAATACACAAACATGGATTAAAACAATCAGTTTTGAACACTTGGAGTAGGAAAATTTTTGTTTGCTAGTACTCTGGAATTTTCAACTACTATTCTACTAAAAGTCTTTATAGACAAATGAAATAGACCACGATGTGTTGCTCTGTAACCAAAGGTTTTATTTCATTAATTTTAAGTTTACATCACCAAAATAACACTTTTAAAATGTAATAAACATGCTTACCTGTAACCAAAGAAACTACATTTAAAGTTTACTCTTTACTAAATCAATTCCTTTTTATTATTTGTCTTCACACTTCACAATAATACATCGAATTAAGACATATTTTTTCCACACGTGTCATGTCGATGACAGCGCGACGCGCGGCAAAATTTTAATTGAAAGAAAGGTTTTTCTCTTTATACATATATTTTATATAAAATTGTGGTTGCCAGCGCCAGAGAACCTGAACACTTTCTGGCAACACTTCTAACGAGTTATTTCCTGGCAACCGATATAAATGATAAAACGAGCGAATGTTCGTCCTCGCCCCTGTCCTTTTTACTTTTTATATGGCAGACTTATGGACAGTGCTTTCAGCCAGTATAACGGCAATTCTCTATGCTGATGATCTTTTTCTTCTAACCACAAGCACTAGCCCTATCCAAGCTTCCTGACGCATCCAGACTGCACTTCACCACCTCGAACACTGGGCAACAACATGGAGTCTATCATTCTCGGCCGCCAAAAGTGCTATTATAGACTTTTTTCTTCGAAAATCCACCACCCACCAATAGCACTTACTCTAACCTCAGGTATTATTCCCCAGCGCTCGTCATTACGTATCTTACTGTAAAATACGAAATAAATGACTGTATACATATTAGTGATGCGACGATATCAAAATTTTTTTTATTCCGGTTTTTGATTCTTTTGAATACTTTCTAAAGTTCATTTTTGTTTTGAAAAATTAACGATTTATATTAAAGTATTGTACATTCATTAATAAATAAATATCAAGCTTAAGGATGGTAAATTATACATTTGAATAGAACCTGAAAATTCTCCGTGTATATGTCGATACGTATGTTTCTACTGTGTACTTTAAAATGAACTTGTAATTTTATTTCAGATAAAGTTAAATAATATTGCATGAATGTCCTGAAAGAAATTACAAGTAATTTGTGTTTACTTAAAAATTATCCCATCATGTCACATAGGGTTTCCACCCCTGGAAACTGGTTCACAGGACGACAGTATGAAAAGGTAAATAAGAAGGAAATACACTTATTTTATCGCGCTTCTTCCAAAGGGCATGTTCGTAAATGTTTTAATTCCAACATTTCTAACACTAAATGGTGTTTGGCAAATTAATATATCAGATGTACAGATATCGTTGTCACCACGAGTAACTAAATTTTGAATTTGTTCACTCAAGTAAAAATTTTTTCAATATTCAATTGCCTGAAAGCTGAAATTCTTTCACGGAGGAAAAGAAAAAGTCATGCAAAATATCTAGATTGACTCTTGTAGAAAAAATCAACTTTTCATTGTTCCGCAAATGTTAGATTATCTGAAATTTACAAATAGAACATATTGATAGAAAAATAAAATGATGTAATTATTAATAATGTAGTACAGTAAAAACAGTTCAATAAATGAAACATATGAAGAAACAGAGAAAAAGACGTTTTTTATTTATTATTGTTTAGAAAATTGAAATTATTGAATATGAATAATATTGAATCTTAACAAAGCAATATATATATATATATTCGAGACGAGTTGATAATAATAATGATGATAATAATAATAATCAGCGCAAAGCCAAACGGTTAAGAGTTGAAAGTTGAAATTTAGTACACATTTAGGGTACGTCACGAGAACGCACACTAAGAAGGAATTTTTCGAAATTTCTCACCACGGGGGAAAGGGACAGGATTAAGGCTTAACACTTCCATTAACAATGGAAGTGTCAAGTAACAATGAAAGTTTCAAGTACCAAAAGAAGTGTCAAGTAACAATGGAATTATTAAGAGAAAGCGACGTGCAAGACGCAGATGCAGATTTTTTCGTTTTTGCAAAAAATCGAACATATTTTAGACCCGTCTAAAAATTTTTTAATTTGTCTGGAAACAGGGGATCTCAATTCTTGCATTATGTGAAAACGTATAAGGTTGACTATAATGTAATAATCTTAATCTTCGCTATGATTAATTTTGCCCGAGCAACGCCGGGCCACTCGCTGGTTATTTTATAACTTTTTAAACCCGATTGAAAACAGGAATCTTCAGAAGTGTGAAATTATAAATATCAACATATATGACAGTTAAATAATTCATAAGTTGATCAGTTTTTTTCCGTTTTATATAAAATATTAAAGAGAAAATCTAAAATTTAAAAAATGTAACAAAAAGGTTAAAATATTTTCCACTTTTAAATATTCCTGAAATTTTAAATTAATTCCTACATATTTTATGATAAGAAAATAAATGTTAGAGTATATCAGTACGTAGAAGATATAATGGTTTTCTAAGAATGGAAACTAATTTAAAATAACGGGAAAACTAAGTATCAATGTTGTTAACCACTCCTTTACACAAAATATCTATATCAATAAATAAAATGAACTTCTATGAATTATTTATTTTCTTGATAATGTAATTGTTATTTCTTATAAAATAAATTTTCCAGATGAACTCGGTAAAACGCATTCTGAAGTATAGCGATTTGAAATCGGAAGCATCCTACGAAAGTTTACCTAATAAACGGCCACCCTCCGATTGGCCAGAAACAGGAGAAATTCGTTTCGATAATGTTTCTTTACAATACTCCAAGGATAAAAATATTGTGTTAAAGAACTTAACATTTCATATTCGCCCTGGAGAAAAGGTAAAACATCTGCAAATTGGAAGAGTATTGTTCGTAATTATTGTCTGAATTGGTGTTTATTAATTAATTAATTGCAGATAGGAATTGTTGGAAGAACAGGAGCAGGAAAAAGTTCTATAATTGCTTCGTTATTTCGCATGACAGAGCCAACAGGAACAATAACCATCGATGGAGTTGACATTAAAGATATGGGACTACGGGATCTTCGTAGTAAAATATCTATCATTCCTCAGGTTAGTAATAATTAATTCAATGAGTATAATTTCTATTTAATTACCTTTATACTTTTTCCAGATAAAAATGTTTTTATTTACTTTTCTGTACGAAAATTTGATTCATTAATTATGATAAAACATGACCATATCGATGCAGATAGCTAAGCCAAAAAGGTGTAATATAATTTGAATGAACTTATTATTAAGTAATGTGAAGTAACTTGTGAAAAGTAATGTGACCATTTTTCGAACAAGTCACATTTATGAACATTGAGACA
Organism: Centruroides vittatus; assembly: GCF_030686945.1. NCBI lineage: Eukaryota > Metazoa > Arthropoda > Arachnida > Scorpiones > Buthidae > Centruroides > Centruroides vittatus. The sequence goes on along the minus strand of NW_027122366.1, from coordinate 61,128 downwards.
CAATTATATTTTCTTAATTAATTAAAACCAGCAATTCGAAATATAGTAATTTCTAATAGTCTAAGTTAAACGAACATGTACTTTATAAAATATATTAGAGACACGAAACGACTACTCTTCATGCTTCATAGAAATTTTCTACACTTATGTATGTTTTAATAAATTGCATTTTAACTTTAATGCAATTGCGATTGTGAGATTATTAGTTCTACGTATTTGTTCAATAACTTTATACGAATCTTCATAAAATTATATTATGATTATTAATAAAAGATGTGTTCATAAATAAATTCACTTTATATAGAAAAACATTTAATTTAGAAAAAAATAAAATATAGTCAATCTTCAATTTAGGAACTTAATTCATTAAAGAAAGTTATTCCAAAACCGATTTCTTCTTAAACCGAAACTAATTTTTCTATAACAAACAATGCAAAATGTATTAATCTGTACTCCAACCTAAAACCAAATTTTTTTTTTTTACGTTTTCAGCTGTATTTCATCCATAAAAATGCTTACAAATACAGTATAATATTGTGTATAATATAATATTATCTATAGATCCACCAGTGAGATAAGCGGTTTTGTTCCTCAACGCTGGAAGTTTGATCGTGGGTTCGCGCCTCGCTCGGATGTAATGGTGACTACGCGCATGCGTATTGAAATCTTATTTGACTAAAAACGTCATCGAAGGTTCGTGCTGTGACGTCCAAAGAAGCTAGGCAGATTTCGGCGCCACTGCCAAATCGGTAGTTTTGTCGTTAACTGGTCAGGCTTTCTTTAACACATGAAGTATAGGAAGTTGACTATCTGTGGCCAGTAGAGCCGAGTAGATGGTTCGGGGAACAAGTTATTGTGCGGAAACCGGTGCAAATAATCGTTCTAAATGTTGTTCGTAAACAGGGGCATTCGTATCCCAAGGTTTTACTGTATAAACTAATATTAATTTTTTAAAATTAATTTTAGGCTATTAATAGCGTATATACATGATATCATTTAACTTGATAAAAGCGAAGAAATTCAATTAGTCTGTCAGTTCAAAACAATAAATATTCTTTATTGCAGTCATAACAATAATAGAATAGTATTTAAAACGTGATCAATTAATTAATTGTCATCAAAAAATTTGTCCGTGAAACAAAAAGAAAGCTTTTAACAGTCTCCGTGAAAAAAAGCCGATCGTTCATAATTGTCCAATGAATTATGTGACGTCATCATATGGGGCAAAAAATAATTTCTTTGGACACGTTATGCTGTAAATACCACGGGTAGAAATAAACGCAATCCTGAAAAGCGCGACAGAGTACATGTGCAAAAGTCGTTATTAGTGTGATCGATTCAATCTGATTCGAAAAAACATGATCAGTTGACTGATGGCAGAGAGCCATTGACTAAACTAATCGAAACAGGCAGCAACATGTACTGTTACAAATTCTACAGTAGTTCTGGCAAAATTCGATTCACACATAACTTATTAAAGGTTACAAAAATCAAACATTTCCATAATTTGGTTCTATATTGATTTTACAGATTGCCAATAATGACATTTTACCGATAATTACATACCAATCAGAAAATGAAATCATATTAATCCACTAATTTCTTAGCAATCAGATTGAATTTTTGAAAGTTCAAACACACCCAAATGTTTTAGTAAAAGACATGAAATGAGTCAATCTCAACATTGCTTATAGGTATATGCTTTACTGCATTCTGTGTATTCTACGAAAATTATTAAAGTAACGTATTTAAATATTTGTCTTCGTTTGTTTGTTTGTTTGTTTTTTTCTTCGTTGCATTGAGTAATGACAACGCAACACTTCGGCGATCTGCCTAGGGGATGCCTTCCGAAAGAACATTTTAAGAGTAACTGGCCTTTATTTAAGCGTTACAGACACGGAGAAAACCCGGATAACTCTACGTCCGATCGCGGCGAGAACCCACGACAGAAATCTCAGTAGTGTGGGGACAAACCGCTTGGTCACTGCTGGGTCTATCTTTATTGTAATTGTAACTCATATTATTCAATATAGAAACGAATCGTAAAATAGAGTTATTTACAGTGTATACGTATATTTTTACAGGATCCAATGTTATTTACGGGGCCTCTTCGAAGAAACATGGATCCGTTTAATGAATATTCTGAAGAAATGATGTGGAATGCCCTAGAGGAGGTTACAATTAAATAAATATTTTTCAATTCGCTTCCAATTTTTCTCTTTAAACTTTTTCCGATTAAATTTAATTATCACGTATTTATTTTTTATAAATATTTAAATTAAAGGTACAATTAAAAGAACTTATTAGTAAATTACCTGGCGGGTTAGATACGCATTTAACAGAAGGAGGGCGAAATTTCAGCGTGGGAGAAAGACAGCTAATTTGTCTTGCCAGAACCATTCTTCGACAGAATAAAATTCTCCTCATGGACGAAGCAACTTCCAATATTGATAAAAAGTTAGAATATAAGAATATTATATAATTTCAAGTATAAATCATTTTATATTATAATTCATGTTAAGTAGACAATAGTTTGATTATAAGCTTAGTATAAGATTGTTGATATTCACGATGATTACGTTGATATTAAACCACTAATAAAACGATTGATTTGCAGAATGATTGAAATTACAATCGATCGCTCTGAGAATCGAACAAATTCTGATAAATTGTCACAAATATATTGTGTGATATGTCCAAAATATATTGTACCTCGTTTCTCAAATTTTGTTAGCCCCTATTTTGTATTTGTCGAATTGAAAATAAAAAAGGGAAAAAAAACTCCTTTGGTGTCTACAAGACAATAATAAATACTAAACCAAAATACTAAAAAACGTAATATTCGGATTCATAATTGAATTTAAGTGTAAATATGTGATTAATTTATGTAACGTTAATGTTCTGCTGTGTGATAATAAACTGTTCCATGCATGCATCTCAGCTAGAGCTATTAGTTGTCTGTCAGTAGTGTTTGCAAATTTTGATCTATTGTCTGGTAAATGAATACTCGAAACCAGCTCGGCTGTATTTGATAGTCCAAATTTAAAAAAAAAAGTTTAGAAGAAACCATAGGTTTAATGATGGCTGTCTTCGGATAATTTCGTGATGTTCAGATAGTAATAAGCCTGAATTAAAGTCGATCTTCGAAGATATTAGTTTGACATGCAGCACAACAGAAAAGTTTTGTAAATAGAATAACATTCAATCATATATTACAATCGAATTAAAAGTACCATAATTAAATTGCCTGTTTGTCAAAGGTGACTTTAGTAAGATTTTAATCGCCATTTGTAATTTGTTTAATTTCAAATTTTCAAAATATTCTCATGAAAGGTCGTTATACTTTTCTGTGAGTGAAATTAGTATGATCTCTGTTCTGCCATTGCTCGCCACCTGTCTATTTTTCAACAAGTCTGTTTGTTTGTGTAAGGTCTATTAGACAATTCTTCCAGTAGTCGATTACTTGGCCATACAGTTGCTAAAAAAGTGTAAAGTCAAAAAACTTACGGCATTAAAATCAGTAATTAAGAACACTGTTACATATCTTTCTATAACAAAGATAACTGTTTGAATGATCATGTCAGAAACATCAATTGAAAATCTGTATTTACGAATTATGGCAGCTATTTCATGCAGACAATAATTAATGGAAGAGAATAGACATTTTGCACACATACATTACAAATATTTGTATAACTTCATTTATAAAGATGTGCAGAGGATGCAATACTTTATAGGACAGCCGCTATATATTACAATGACAAGAGAATGCTTCTCTGTTGATGTAATCATTGTTGTGACAGATATCACTGTGACATTTTCTTACTCTTGAAGAACTGCTACTTAATAATTAGGCTCACGTTTGTAATGCTGGTGATATTTGCATACAGCATGTGCAGAAATATCTAACGAATTTTCTACAGAATTAAGATCAGCTATTATTAATATCTAAAAGAAAAGTATGATTACTATTCTTTTAACTCACGCAGTAGGAATGAAAAGCAGAATTGTCTTGGTAGAAAAACCATTATGTACCGTAAATAATTGCAAGTCTTAGCAGCAGACGATGACTTTGACATTTAGTAAATAATAGCAATGTCTTTAGAAACCAGGTTAAACTTTCTTTTTATCTGAAAATACAAGTATTATCTGTTTATTATCAAAATACATATATATTAGTTCAAATGTTATACAGTCCTCTCGTTTTACGTTATAACTATCGACATAAAAATCATTTTTTACAAATAACAATATCCTTGTTAGGGAAACCATTTAATGGACTTTTGCCGTAACGTCCTATAGAATGCTACAGTTTGATGTGAGCTCTATATAATACAATTTGTTTTGTCCTGGTGTGTCGACTGTTGATAGATTGTTTGATTGGCCTAATTGAAAATAAGAGACTTATTGAAGACAATTTTTTTTGGTTGTAGGGACAAATAATCCTGCTTCACAAAATGCAATAATTAACCATTTCTCAATATTAGTCAAAAGTATTTGTTTCAGCATTGTCTATTTGCTGTCAGTAGTTGAACTTTATATATGAAACTAAATACTAAACCTTCTTCAAATGAAATTTACTGCAATAAGTTCACTAAGTACGGTTTGTTTTATTATGCTAATGTGGCTGTAAACCTTTGTATAGTGTGCGAATAACCTATCAGTAACAAAAACCACGTATCATTTATGAGTATATTATCGGTTGACAACACAATTTTTAACGCCTACTAGTGTAATTATTTTAAGACAATTGCTCCTTTACTGCAATTACTTGCTTACTTAATGTGAAAATAATCTTGAGTTTATACTTCTGTCTAGAATTATGCCTTGATATTGCGTTTACTAATGTTCACCACAATGAGCATGATTGAACCCTATCTATCAGATTTAGATATAGGTTGATTGTCTTGACTATATATGTCTAATCTAAAGTAATGTTGGATGAGTAAAGCTTTGTCTTGTAAGTCTTGGGATGAAAAACACTTGGTGCGCGGGAGTACGATCATCGCTGTCACTATCGACTAGATTAGCTTTTTACAAAGACGTGTGTTTTCTTATCGTGGCTGAAAGTTGGGCCTTGTCACTTGATGCTATTTTTTGTTTGTTTTCAAGATGACGATAGAATCATAATTATTGACAAAATTCAACGTTATTCTCAAACGTTTTACAATGCCAGCAGTGTGTTTCAGTTTTTCTATCCTTTAATTTGCTCACATATTGTTGTGGTGTAATAATGTATTTTTTCACTTACTCCTTGCTGAGTTTCGCGATTAGAAATTAAATTGTTTGTGGTGCATTTTAATATGAGGCTACCGTTTCATTTATTTTATTTATTATTTATTTTATGTTTGTTCTATAAGCGCATATAGCGCGATAACGCTCACTTGGCACGATTTACTTTTTTATTTTAATTTATTTGATACGCGTTTATACACACGCGTTTCGTTCATTATTTGCCCCTCTTCAGTCAACTAAAAATATATTCCAAACCATTTTTATACACACAATAACCCGACATGTAAATTTAAAAAATACGGATTACATAAGTAGCCTACGACGTATCTTAAAAATACAAATGTCATCTTTAGACGTATATTATCACAAGCAGAAACCATATAATATATATTGGATTACCTAGTGTTTCAAATTAAGGAAAGATTTTTTTACCATAAAAACACCGCCTAAAAAATAAAATTACATGATCTACACAGGACACACCTCAAATACTAGGCCAAAGACTTAGCTTTAGTTGGTAGGTACAAGACTTGTAGCGTTGTTTGCTTTTCTACAAACAGGTTTATTGAATTTGAAGATCCCTCAAAACCTCCATAAAATCTTTTAAAAAACGTAAATGATTACAATTAATGTACCTAGTACGTAAATATTATGCTATATACTTATCTTTGCATACACAATCTTAGGAGAGCTTCGGAGATACAAAGGGAAAGCCAGAATAAACGTTTAGCACAATTTTTCTTCTTTAATGCTAGTGACGGTTAATACATAATCTACAGAATTGAATTTCTTGACTAATCATTTTGTTATTATTTAATGTTTGTATAGTTTTTACATAAACGACAGAAGTAAACTTCTCTTTGACGAATTTCTTTCTTTTATATCAAGAACTGATTCCTGTCTACAGAAAATAATTCGAGAGAAATTCAAATCTTGTACAGTGTTGACAATAGCCCACAGATTACACACAATTATAGATTCAGATAGAGTTCTGGTAAGATTCTTCTATTTAATAATATTAGAATAAATACCTGTTAATAATTAGACAATTTAAATTTTTAGGTACTAGATTCAGGGAAAGTACAAAAATTTGACTCGCCGTATGCATTACTGAAGAACGTGAATGGTATATTTTATAATTTGGTAACAAAGATGGGAGTAACTTCAAAGAATGAATTATACGAAATTGCCAAAAATAAATATCTCGCAAAAAAGTGGGGCGAACAAACAAAACTATAAAACTGTGAAATGTCTTTTACGTATAGATTATATAAACTTGAAGTTATGGATGTTTATTTTAGTTCTTTGAGTGTTATTTTCGCATGTCACATAAAACATAAAATTGTTAAAATCCGAACATTTATTAGTATATGCGAGTTTTACGGATCGATTTATATATTCTGGTCATTTATTGAAATGTCATCAGCAGTTTTTTGAGATAATATTGTGAAAAATTTTTTAAATGGTGTAATTCCGGAAAAAAAAGTGAATTTTAATGTGTTAAACGACAGAAAACGAATATAATTGTTATAATTTATACAAGTTTTGTTTATGAGTTTAATTAGGACAATCTTACTCGAGAATATAATTTCAATTGTGAATATGTAATCTTCTAGAAATTTGGTTTATGCTAATCATTAAAAACCAAATTATATTGTTCAAAATGTTTTTGCATCTGTATTATTTATTTTCCTGTTTCTAATATTTAATCGAAGTATTATAAAAACTGGTACTGAATTTATAGTATTGCATTGTGGAAACACAAAAATTTCGAAATTGGTATAACGTTAATAATTAACTTTTTATCAATTACCAAAACATAATTAATATTTCGTAGAATAGTAACTTAAAATTATTTAATTAATAATATAAATTTTCTTTGTAAAACAAATCAATGAATTTATTGTATGCTTCATACTTGATAAAATTAAAAAATGAGGGAAATAAAATCAGGCAAAAGACTATAAAAAACTTACTATTATTTATAATACATTATGCAAATTTGAACATTATTGAAAGCTGCTCGATTGTATTTAATCGGCGAGTGAACCGTTTTACACGGAGTAAGATGCTTTTAAATTTCTTTAAATTATATCTTTATCGTTTTCAGAATCGTAAAAAAATTATTCAAATATTAGAAAACCCAAGAAGTTAAATTGACTTTCTTCAGTGTTCCAACGATATATGTATGGGAGCGATTATCAGGTGATGCCCGAAATGTTTCAATTTCTTCAAGAGTTTTATTAAATTTTAGCTAACGAAGCCATCAAGCTCTTTGTCAGCCAATTATATTGACAAATCGCGAGAAAACATTTGGAAAAAAAGTGACTCGTCCGTTTCAATCGAAATTTTAAAAATTAATAATAGTGATCATTTTCTACTCTGTGATAATATATTCGTAATAATATTTTTTTTCAATCTTTTGAAACCGTGTTTTCTTAACTTCTATGATTCACAAACACAAGTCATACTACTATTATAACACTTGGCGGTTTTTCATCTTTATTTAGTTGATACGAGTATTATTACACGTTCCAGGCACTGCCCCTTTTCAGTCAACTAAATATTTAAAAAGTTATAAATAAATTCCTTTTTACATGATAACGCAACACAGAAAAGTCATTTTATTAATAAATATTTAAGTTTATAGTTAAAGTTTAAGTTATAAGTTTAAGTTCATAGATCCTTTCGCAAGAAGTATCATTAGATCTTTTATCCAATTCGAAAGGCATACGCTAGTATAAGGGGGATGCGGTCTTTTACATTCGATTATATAAGTTTTACATACCTTCCTACAAATTTATAAATCAACAGTAATATACTGTTGATTTATAAATTTGTAGAAATAATATTTATATATTTCTTAATATTTATAGAAATTATAAAGAATCTTTCTCCAAATACTACTTACCTTAAAAATTATCTGATCTTGTATTTACTAGTGAGATTACAAATTTCGCATTTTCAACAATGAAAAACAAGTTTCACCAGCTCTGAATTTAGTTACATCTATTTTACGAACTAGCAACCACATATAAATATATTACGATACTATTTAACAAAAGAGCAACTAATACATAAATATGAGCCATTTATTTTGAAAGTGGGGCAAGTCCATTTTTGAAAAAAAATGGAGATAATGGTAGTTATAGATAAAGCTTGTTATGATTTTTTTATGCGTGAACAATTTATAGTAAAAAAAATTCAGATTCTAGTATTTGGGAGATGGAAGTTTTAGCTGTTAACAGTATTGAAAATATGTAAATTCATTTTGAAAGTGGTGCAAGTCCATCTTAGATGGAAACTATTTTTGACCAAATATATTACGGCAAAATTTAGCTTCGGTTGCTATATGGTGAAGCAATGTGGCCGTTTGACATCATGTCTGAAATCTAGAGAGTTTCTATCTATCTATGTTTGATATTGAAAGTCGGTGGTTGTACAATATTTCATAAATAACAAAAAGTATATCTTAACTCTTCTGCTCCTTTCACACTATAAAATTTTTTTTCCTCATCCCAGCCCTTATTTTTATTGAAAAATATTATTAATTTCAACTGAAAAAACTGGTTTTTCGATTTTTTTTTCAATTTTGCCAAATTGGTTCCTAAATGGCACCTTTTCCTCTGGATAGACAACTTTACATTGACCTAAAGGGGCAACGGGTGGCTTCTAGTTACTGAAAAAGAGAGAGAGAGAGAGAGAGAGAGAGAGAGAGAGAAAGAAATTGTTGTCATTTATTTAATTGTCATCGCGACACAAAAAACAATATATTAAGAAGATACAAGAAATGATGTTTAATATTTATGCCAACAGATGACGCCAGCCTCTTAACTTCTAATTCTCAACTAACTTCTCAAAGTTTCTAATTTTGATATATCCTTTTTCTACTGTTTTTGCATTAAGAGATGGTATAAATACTGGTTATAAGAGATTGGTTCAATACCTCGCCGAAAACTTTTCTTGCAAGAACCTCTTTTACAAGATCATCCTCTTCAGAAAGTAAGTGTTTTTATTTAAAAGTTTGCCTTTGACTCAGACCTATCTCTAGATAAAAGTAAATCTTCGAAAAAATCACAAGTTTAACATCAATTTATGAAGTGGTAGAATTTTAAACTATATTGATGAGTTTATAAAATATGAAACTCGGATGAACCATGTTATTCCACAAACAATTTTTGAAATTTTGACTTATAAATTTTATCAGCTTCATTCTATAACTATTGTAGTAAAAAACCTGTCAATATCGTTAGTTTAAGTATAAATGGAGCTGTAATTTTTTGTTACAATCAACAAAACTTTAATGTTATATTATTTTAAATTGCTGTTTTAAAAATTATTATTATTATTGCAAATCAGCACAATTTAATTTCATAATTAAACTAGATATATTAAACTTTGCTTTAATTAAAATAATTTTATTTTAACAATAAGATTTAGGATTAGTATAGCTAAACAAATTTCGGTGTTATATTATTTGAAATTGTCGTGTTTTAATTTACTCTGACATTAGGATAAATTTGATAGCTAAACACAACATATTAAACTTATTGTTAAAATAAAAGTTATTATAAACTGTTCAAATGACTTATAATTCCTTCTTTTCATCTGTAGATTATTTGCACGGTTTATATGTATCATATAAAAAATACAATTTTAGGGAGTAGGTGCGAAGTTATAGAGTTTAAAATTACTACAGTAGAGAGTCGAAAATCGGCATCAATTGGGGACTGGGAGTTGTTCAGATTAGGGATTTGTTTCGATTACAGTTTATGTACGAAAAAATATATTAACCTGTCTGATGTTCAAATTTTTCTTCGTTGCGTTTCGTTTCCTGTTGAATTTTTCTCCGTTGCGTGTCGCTTCGCGTTAATTTTCGTCGATTTTAAGCCTAACGAAAATTTTTATAATAATAATCGAGGCTATCGTATCGTTAAAAATTATTTTTTTATTTTGTACAAACAAAATAAATATACTGAAGAATATAAAAACATGAAAATTATACTTTAAAAGTAAATTTAGTATCAAAAACGTTCGATTCAGCACGACACAGTCCGACTGAAAATCGTGCCGATTATCGGGCGATTCCGATTACCAGGGTTTTAATTTACGACTCTCTACTGTATATAACTTATTTCTGAAATACAAAAAATTTTTGCTGACTTCATGTAAATTAATTATTTCACTTACTTGCAGAAATATGTCATGTTATAGATAAACTGAAGGGAAAAAGTTCAGCAAAATTCATTTTTATAACGAATCTATTATTTTTAAAAAGTTAACAGTTAGACATAAGAATTCAGCAATTATTTGTAGAGTTTATACCTATCATGTAAAAAACAAATTTTTAGGAATTACAATCAGAGGTTCGTTTTCTTGAAGTTTAATATTCGTTAAAATCTTTCTTAATTATATTTAAATAAATACTCAGTAATATAAATTTAAATGTATAGAAATTAATTAAAATGATAATATTATTGATAATAAGTTAATATTAAATAAATAAATGTAATCATATTATATAAATTTTTTACATGTATTTAAAACTAATCTAATTGTATGTACTATAATATATAACTGATACAGATAGTGTTACAATTTTATTATGTTTTTAGTTAGCTTAATTAAATAAGTTGTTTTTAAAATAAACCACCTTATTGTTTTAAAATTTATTCTTAAAGTTCGTTGATATATAATAATTTTCATTGAAGTGAAATGAGTTTGTAATAAAAAAAAATGTATATAATCACAGTTTCATTTTATAAATTTAATATCTGTAATTAAAGTTTATCAGTTAAATAAATATTATTTCAAAGAAATCATGGTTTAGTATAAACCGTATAGTAATTCAAATTTAATAAGTTGGATCACACAGTATAAATTTGATTTGAAGAAAGACCATTTTGTAATATTATTATTATCATTATTGCTACTGTACAATTTGAGTTAGATTCTTATAATATATCTTTTACTTTTATTTCATTTTAGTAACATAAGTTTCATTTCAATTCAATTACAATATAAATTTTAAAAATTATATTTATATAGATTTTACATTAACAATTTGGTATATCAATTAACATTTTATATAGTCAGTAAAAAATATTTATGTATGAAATCTTTTCGTTATTTTCTTATTAAATATAAAATAATATTAATCCTAATTTTTATTTATATAAAATTACAGAATGTCATGCCGATAGATTTTGAAGCATTTCAACTTATTGACTGTTGGCCATCAAAACATTAAACAGTGATCTAGGAGTTATCCTTGTCAAAGCTTTCACGATTCGAGACGAAAATCTTTCATTCAACATCTCATGTAGACAAATTGGGTTTGTAGCAAGACATACAAACAATTTTGGGAAGATAAAGAAATGTAATGAATTTATTACAAAAATCTATCATATTAAATTGGAAAAAATAATGCTTATTATATATATATACCGTTGTATTACTATTATTTTAATATAAAAAGTGAATTGTAATTTAACTTATTGTTAAATACATCGAAGTAAAACTAAAATGTAATTGATTATAAAATAACAATTACAACCATTGTTCTGTTAAATTTTTTAATAATTCGTATTATACTAATGTATAAATGTACGTCCACTCGCCATCAGGAAATTTTACTACTGTTAATCAATTCATTACTTTTGATAATTTATCACCACGAGATAAAAAAATCTGTTAAATTTGGAAATTTCTTACATGAGATGTATTTATCATATAAAAATCATAATTTTGGAAGTTGGGAGTGTCATAGTAAGGTATATAAAATTTTATTTAACTTATATAAGAAGTACAATATAATATATTACAAGGAGGAAATATTGAATTTATGTTTTTAAACTTAACTGATGCAATAATGTACATAAAAATCCCATCATTTGACATTGAAAAGTTGGGGGGTACCTAAATCCTCAAAAATTGACAAAAAATGGACAGATAGAAATTTTTACTTTTTTAATGGTACTACAATTATTCAGACATCAAACTTCTTGGGTGTCTAAAATTGGATAATATTTAAAAATTTATTATTACCACAAATATTTTTAAAAGAAATGTTCTTTTTGTGATATTCTATCTTACGAACAATTTTTAATTAAACAAAAACAGATATTTTCAAAATGAGTACATTGTGTAGGTATTTAATATATAAGTAAGAAATATAATTTAAATAATTTTTATATTGAACTATTTTTGTATTTTACTTTGTCTTATTGTTAAAATGTTATTTAAAGTTGTCGTGTTAAAATTTACTTTTTATATTAGAACAAATTGTAAAATTACAAATGCAAATTAATTTTATCATAATAAATTTAATAATTAAAAAGAATATGTTAATTAAACTTTGCTTTACTGTTACAAGATGTTTTATAAAATCTGAAGAAATAAACTGAAAAGTTTTCTAAATATGAAAACTGAATTCAATTGAAAAGTTTTTTAAATATGAAAACTTAATTGAACTAAAAAGTTTTCTAAAAATGTTAAAATAAAATTAATTTAATTTAAATTTGTAATTAGAAAATTAATTTTGTGATCAAACCTTCTCAAACCACTATTTATTTACTTACGTCAAAAAAAAATACTAAGTTCAATTAGCAAGTAGTTTCTTTATTAGAAATCCATTTGTTGGTAGATTTTTTTACATTTTAAGTGTAATTAGATGAAACTAAATGTATATGAATATTAAAAGTAGAATGTAACAAGACTGGTAGATAAAACTATTATTACGTATTACTCGATCAGAAAATGTTCGAAAAATTATACTTGAAGAATTTTGTTTTGATAATTATGGCCTAGGGTTTATATCGAAAATATTTTTCAGTTATATTTTTAATCACAGTTTTAAATTATGTAAAATTTAACTTGATATAATGATATATCATTCGAATAGTAATGGCGCTTAAATATTTATAGGATTAATTAAAGATTTCGAATTTTGTTTGACAAAACTAATAAAGGCAAAAGTATCTACAGTTGTATAAGAAACTGAGTTAAAGTGAATTAGTTGACTTTGTATGTTTTGATCTAGATTTTTCGTAATATTACGATATACGAACTTTCGATTTTGTAAATTTCTATTAAACTAAAAAATAAAGTTTTTTGTTATTCTCCTACTTAATGATGTATTTATAATGTTTCTAAAAACTAAATAATACTTATTAAATTGTAATCCAAGCTGTACAAAGTAGTATGAATATTAGAGAAGACCGTTTTACTATAAATTACTACATCTTACTACTGCTTACTCTAATGTTGATTTTACAAAAAGTAGGTCAGACAAGGACCGACAGACTAATGACGTAGGCTGTTTACATTTTCGGGCTGTATCGGTGCTCTCGCGATAGCGTCATTTACAGAAGTCACACTTACTTTTTTCTGACGCGAGCCAATTAGGAATATTAATTTTTTTAACTAATCAGATTACTGCGGGAAATTTAAATTCGATTTATGTCGATAGATGTTTGTCTAAAGTTTCATATTTATTTTAATTTTCTCTCTTTTATTGTAATTTCTCGAGAACTAAAGGATATTTTAAAACAAAGTTGGAGAACCCAACTACTCGTGAAAATTCTAAAACTTCACGAAATGGTCCAGTTATTTTATAAGAATTTTTTTACTAGTATAGTCGTTCCTCACCACTGCCACTCGATCGCCTTGGATTACTATTCTCGTCCCTCACTGTTAAGAGATTAAGATTGGTGTACTGCTATATATGAGCCGTTTATTTTGAAAGTAGGTCAGGTCCATATTTTGTTATTGCGAGATATTGAAAGGTTTGCATTTCAATAAGTTTACAAATATTGGTAAGTATTAATAGATATATTTTCAATATTTTGTGGTACTAGATAATCTAAGTTTATAATCCAATAGTGTTTACAGTTCTGAATAAAAAAAGTAAAAGATTCATTATAACTAAATGGACTTGCATCACTTTCAAAATTAATGAATTATTGTAATCGTTCATTTAATTGAGAATTTTATCGGTTGCATCAGTTTTCTTTTGATAATAAAAACAAAATACTATTCGAATTTTTATAAATATTTATTCATTTGATAAAAAAGTGTAAGAAAACAAAGAATATTATAGTAGAAAATATAACATAACAAGAAAAAATTCAGTTGTATTAAGAATTACAATGAAATTATACATTTTCAGTTTATACGTAAGTATAATTAAATGGATTTCATTCGGGATTTAGCATTTAAAATATTCGTAATGAACGGGCGGCATATATAGCTAAACGCCGGTCTTCCCCTGAAACTTACTAGGGAATTACCCGCCAACATCGAAAACCAGCAGTTTTCAAGGACGTTAAGCTTATTACACCGAACTGTGCCGCGTGTCACGTGGTTCGTTGCGATTTTGTGTTATTTAACAGATAATTCGCTTATAAATAATACGTAATAAAGGAAATAAAGTTTTATTCTAAAATTTTTTAGAAATGTATTTCATAAATTGGTGTATTAAAAATTTTTTAAATTTTTTGTGGGTGTTTTTCTTGTAAATCACAAAAAACAATGTGAGGTTAAGCTTAGCATATAATATAAGAAATAAGATGAAAATAGTATAAAAATTATTAAAAAATAACGAAATGCGTTCTAGTATTTACAGTAACTATGCGATCGAGAAACTAGTATTTACAGTAACTAGAAGCCACCCGATGCCTCTGTAGGTCACTGTAAAGTTGTCTATCCAGAGAAAAAGGTGCTATTATGGAACCAATTTGGCAAAATTGAAAAAAAATCAAAAAACCACTTTTTTCAGTTGAAATTAATAATACTTTTCAATAAAAATAAGGGATGGAATAAGGGAAGAAAATTTTATAGAGTGAAAGGAGCAGAAGGGTTAAGATATACTTTTTGTTATTTATGAAATATTTACCATTTTAAAAATTTACACCATTACACCATTTTAAATTTTTTAATTACACCATTTAAAAAATTTTTCACAATATTATTTAAAAAATCTGCTGATGACATTTCAATAAATGATCAGAATATATAAATCGATCCGTAAAACTCACAAATACTAATAAATGTTCAAATTTTAACAATTTTATGTTTTATGTGACGTGCGAATATAACACTCAAAGAACTCAAATAAACATCTATAACTTCAGGTTTACATAATCTATACGTAAAAGACATTTCACTGTTTTATAGTTTTGTTTGTTCGCCCCACTTTTTTGCAAGATGTTTATTTTTGGCAATTTCGTATAATTCATTCTTTGAAGCTACTCCCATCTTTTTTACCAAATTATAAAATACACCATTTACGTTCTTTAGTAATGCATATGGCGAGTCAAATTCTTGTACTTTCCCCGAATCTAGTACCTAAAAATTTAAATTGTCTAATTATTAACAGGTATTTATTCTAATATTATTAAATAAAAGAATCTTACCAGAACTCTATCTGAATCGATGATTGTGTGTAATCTGTGGGCTATTGTCAACACTGTACAAGATTCGAATTTCTCTCGAATTATTTTCTGTAGACAAGAATCGGTTCTTGATATAAAAGAAAGAAATTCGTCAAAAAAAAGTTTAGTTCTGTCGTTTATGTAAGAACTATACCAACATTAAATAATAACAAAAATATTAGTAAAGAAATTTAATCCTGTAGATTATGTATGAACCGTCACTAGCATTAAAGAAAAAAAAATTGTGCTTAACGTCTATTCCGGTTTTCCCTTTGTATCTCCGAAGGTTTCCTGGGATTGTGTATGCAAAGATAAGTATATAGCATAATATTTACGTACTAGGTACATTAATTATAATCATTTACGTTTTTTAAAAAATTTTATAAATGTTTTGAGACATCTTTAAATTCAAAAAACTTGTTTGTAGAAAAGAAAAAACACTACAAGTCTTGTGCATACCAACTAAAGCTAAGTCTTTGGCGTAGAATTCGAAATATGTCCTGTGTAAATTTTGTCATTTTATTTTTTAAGCAGTGTTTTTATGGTAAAAAAATCTTTCCTTAATTTAAAACACTAGGTAATCCAATATATATTATATGGTTCCTGCTTGTAATATACGTCTAACGATGGCATTTGTATTCTTAAGGTACGTCATGCGCTACTTATGTAATCCGTATTTTTTGGATTTACATGTCGGGTTATTGTGTGTATAAAAATGGTTTGGAATATATTTTTAGTTGACTGAAGAGGGGAAAATGATGCACGAAACGCGTGTGTATAAACGCGTATCAAATAAATTAAAATAAAGAAGTAAATCGTGCAAGTGATCGTTATTGCGCTTACAGAACAAACATAAAATAAATAATAAATAAAATAAATGAAACGGTAGACTCATATTGAAATACACCACAAACAATTTAATTTCTAATCGCGAAACTCAGCAAGGAGTGAGTGAAAAAATGCATTACCACACCACAACAATATGTGAGCAAATTGAAGGATAAAAAAACTAAAAACACACTGCTGGCATTGTAAAACGTTTGAGAATAACGTTGAATTTTGTCAATAATTATGATTCTATCGTCATCTTGAAAACAAACAAAAAAATAACATCAAGTGACAAGGCCTAACTTTCAACCACGATAAGAAAACACACGTCTTTGTAAAAAAGCTAATCTCGTAGATAGTGACAGCGATGATTGTACTACCGTGCACCAAGAGTTTTTTATAACAAGACTTACAAAACAAAGCTTTACTCATCCAACATTACTTTAGATTAGATATATATAGTCAAGAGAATCAACCTATATCTAAATCTGATTTATAGAGTTCAATCATGCTCATTGTGGTGAACATTAGTAAACGCAATATCAAGGCATAATTCTAGACAAAAGTATAAAATCAAGATTATTTTCACATTAAGTGAGCAAGTAATTGCAGTATAGCAGCAATTGTCTTAAAATAATTACACTAGTAGGCGTTAAAAATTGTGTTGTCAACCGATAATATACTTATAAATGATACGTGGTTTTTGTTACTGATAGGTTATTCGCACACTATACAAAGGTTTACAGCCACATTAGCATAATAAAACAAACCGTACTTAGTGAACTTATTGCAGTCAATTTTATTTTAAGAAAATTTCGTATTCAGTTTCATATATAGAGTTCAACTTCAGACAGCAAACAGACAATTCTAAAACAAATACTTTCGACTAATATTGAGAAATGGTTAATTATTGAATCTCGTGAAACAGGATTACCTGTTTCTAAAACCAAAAAAAAAAAAAAAAATATGTGTTCAATAAGTCTCTTATTTTCAATTAGGCCAATCAAACAATCTATCAAGAGTCAACACACCAGGACAAAACAAATCGTATTATATAGAGCTCACATCAAACTGTAGCATTCTATAAGAGAACTATACTTCTTTCTGTAGACTAGATGAAACTTAATTCTTTCTTACACGAAAAACCTTGACGATCCAGTGTTTTTATATACAACTGCTAACGTTTTCAACCCCTTCGGGGTCTTCATCAGGCACAGCACAAAGGTAGTTTCAAATGCCCGTGAATGGAACCAAGAAACCAAAGCGAGTTCTATTCCAATTTTTGAAATCAAAGAAATTGGAAGATAAAAATGGAACATTATGCACGAGCTATTATCTATTATCTACGCCTGCGTACTATTTACGTTCACCGCTCTTTAAATTTAAAACAATTAATGCAATATTAAGTTATTTGTGGGTGTGGGATTCCCTCATAGCAAAATTTCCATGCTTGCGAGATGTTGATTGCATCCTTGTAGTTGATGCACGTGTTGTGCAAACCCGCTTTATATATCTCTAGGGTCTCCAGCGTTCTGAGTTGGTCCGTGTGTTGTGACATTCTGATTATACGGGCGTTTTTGAGGTCGGCAGTGATTCCCTGCTGTGTGGCATACGTTGCCAGTGTGGTAGATAGTTTATTATTGGCAATGTCGTACCTGTGCTCTCGGAGTCGCTGATGGAGGGAGCGTTTGGTCGAACCCACGTAGACCAGACTTCTATTAAATCTGTCATCCCACAGGGGAACCTCATATACGCCCGGTGCGTGTTTCATGTCCAAATTGTCCTTCCCATTTCGAAGTAAGCTGTAAACTGATCGCGGTCTCCTGTAAGTTATTTTATTTCGGGTGCTGGATGCGATTTCTCTGTATATCGCATCTAAATGGTGGTTGTACTCAACTATTTTTCTTGCACTAATATCTGCGGATCTTACCCCGGCTTGTAGGTTGTTACGAGTATTTCCCCGTGCGTACTTGCGTGCCATGTTGTACACTATTTTTCTATCATAACCGTGTTGAGATGCCACTTCCTGGATACGGCCTAGCTCGGCCACTGTGTCTTCATACTTCGAGTTGTGCGTGAATGCGCGCTTAATTAGTGCCCTAAAAGCCGCTATCTTATACGAATATGGATCCTCCGAGGAAGCTGGGATGAACAGAGGTACATGGCATTGTTTGTAAAATACTTTATGAGTGATTTTATTATCTCTTATTTGAATGTCCAAGTCGAGGAAATGTGCGGAGGTGTTGCTTTTTTGTTCCAATTTAACGCTTAGCCCATACCCGTTGGTGTTCATTGCATTGATAAACTCATTTATGTCTGGTTCTGCCTTCCATATGATAAGGATGTCATCTACATACCTCCTGTAGAGGAGGATGTTGGTAAGGAATGACGGGATTATTTGTTGTTCAAGTCTCCTGATCACTAGCTCGCATAAGTCACCCGATAGTGGGCTACCCATGGGGACACCTCGTTTTTGTACGTATGTTTTGTTATTAAACCGGAAAAAGGATGAGTAACAGAGGATATGCGCCAATTCTAGTATCTGTTTGCGGTGTGTATAGGCGTGTGGTCGGGCGAGTAATATATCCCTGAGCTCGCAAAAGCACGGCTGTATTTTAATGGATGGGAACAGTGATACAAAATCAAGAACGGTGATACACGTTGATTCTGTAGTGGTAAGAACCCTCAATGACTCCACCAGTTCGATCGGATTCCTGATAGCCCAAGGGTACGCCCTCATTTGGTCACACACAAGTTTGTGTATGGCCGATTCTAAAGCCCTGGTGGGGGATCTGGCCTTGTCTAGGACTGGTCTGAGAGAGGGTAGGTCCTTATGAGTTTTGGCAAAGGCGAACAGCCTTGGCACGTCAGGGGACGCCACAACCGCTCTACGCAAGCCCCACTCTCCAGCTAACTTGGTTTGTGTGAAACGTTTCACCCTTGCCTGTAACCTTTGGAGGTATCCATCTTCCGCGTTTTCACAGTCAGTGTCATTGATGTATCTTTGCATCATAGCCTCGTATGTGCATCTCTTCATTAGTACCAGGGACTTGCTTTTGTCAGCTCTGAGGATAACATTGTTTTGTTGCCTTAACCATTTCCTGGATGCATGTATAAGGCTCCAGAACCCGTCATCTTGCCTCCTCTTGTTGTTTTCGCTTATCTTGCTCACCACTTTCCACCTGTAATATTCCTTTTGGACCTCCGGAAGCCCGGTAATCAGGTGTTCCACGTCAGGCATAACTTTTTCTGGTTGTATGATATGATCCCCAGGTGCATACAGCGGTCCGTGTTTTAGTGCACGAGTAAGGTACGTAGGGGGGGAAATATTGTCCCAGCAGACCAGCGAGAGATTCTGTGACGTCTTCTTAGGCTTCTGTTTACCAATAATCCACCTCAATTTCTTTCGATATCGTTCATAAAGGCTTCTTTGTAGAATTTCTTGATACAGCGCTACCTTCCTGTTTAGCTCGATTAACATTGCAGGATTTTGTCTATGCATAATATTCTCTAGGTTAATCAGAGTTTTGAGTTTGGAGAAAACATTTTTTCTTACTGATCTTATGGCTTTTCTCAAGCATAATTCACGTAGCTTCGGTAACAGCGATTCACATCCCATCGGGAGTCTGATTCGGAACATCGACATAGGGTATACGTTTCTGTTCCTGCACTCTATGAGAAACTCCAATTTGCCCTTAGCTCTAGTTAGGGCTAACACCAATTTTTTGTATGATTTAATCTCTCGCTGGTCTGCTGGGACAATATTTCCCCCCCTACGTTCCTTACTCGTGCACTAAAACACAGACCGCTGTATGCACCTGGGGATCATGTCATACAACCAGAAAAAGTTATGCCTGACGTGGAACACCTGATTACCGGGCTTCCGGAGGTCCAAAAGGAATATTACAGGTGGAAAGTGGTGAGCAAGATAAGCGAAAACAACAAGAGGAGGCAAGATGATGGGTTCTGGAGCCTTATACATGCATCCAGGAAATGGTTAAGGCAACAAAACAATGTTATCCTCAGAGCTGACAAAAGCAAGTCCCTGGTACTAATGAAGAGATGCACATACGAGGCTATGATGCAAAGATACATCAATGACACTGACTGTGAAAACGCGGAAGATGGATACCTCCAAAGGTTACAGGCAAGGGTGAAACGTTTCACACAAACCAAGTTAGCTGGAGAGTGGGGCTTGCGTAGGGCGGTTGTGGCGTCCCCTGACGTGCCAAGGCTGTTCGCCTTTGCCAAAACTCATAAGGACCTACCCTCTCTCAGACCAGTCCTAGACAAGGCCAGATCCCCCACCAGGGCTTTAGAATCGGCCATACACAAACTTGTGTGTGACCAAATGAGGGCATACCCTTGGGCTATCAGGAATCCGATCGAACTGGTGGAGTCATTGAGGGTTCTTACCACTACAGAATCAACGTGTATCACCGTTCTTGATTTTGTATCACTGTTCCCATCCATTAAAATACAGCCGTGCTTTTGCGAGCTCAGGGATATATTACTCGCCCGACCACACGCCTATACACACCGCAAACAGATACTAGAATTGGCGCATATCCTCTGTTACTCATCCTTTTTCCGGTTTAATAACAAAACATACGTACAAAAACGAGGTGTCCCCATGGGTAGCCCACTATCGGGTGACTTATGCGAGCTAGTGATCAAGAGACTTGAACAACAAATAATCTCGTCATTCCTTACCAACATCCTCCTCTACAGGAGGTATGTAGATGACATCCTTATCATATGGAAGGCAGAACCAGACATAAATGAGTTTATCAATGCAATGAACACCAACGGGTATGGGCTAAGCGTTAAATTGGAACAAAAAAGCAACACCTTTGCACATTTCTTCGACTTGGACATTCAAATAAGGGATAATAAAATCACTCATAAAGTATTTTACAAACAATGCCATGTACCTCTGTTCATCCCAGCCCGAACTTCGCTCCACAAAGAAAAAAGTTAATTGACTCTGTACGCGAAGCCAATGAACTTTGGCCGTGCCACCTAAAGACCTTTGTAAAAAATAAAAAGTTATACAAAGCCTTCTGTAACTTCGCCTTAACCATCAAGGTGTTGGACTAGGGTTCTCCAGTGTTGTGTCGGGCTCAGCCTACAGCCGTCGTTATCTACAAAGGTTTTCCGATTGTATGTCCCTTTCTCTTGTAATGTACTGTATCATTTATTCTCTCATGCATTGTATCATATTATCAATAATAATTATTTGGGTCTGTATTCCTATATTTTAATTTTGTATTCTTAAAAATTTTATTTTTGTAATCCTAAAAATTTTTGACTGTAATCTCACCATTTTGTTTTATTCATGTTTTGTAATTCATTGTATTATTGCTATGTCTAAATTAATTTTGTACTGTATATATTCACGCATTGTATCTTACCTCATCCACTGTAGCTTAGTAATCGATGTATTTATTTTGTATTCTTTTGTATTTGTAAATGTTTTGTCTTTTAATAAATGCAATGCGGGCGCCCGTTGGATCCCACGAACCTACCTTCCCTTTTTACTTTCCTATATCACTTTCTTTTCACCTTCATCTGAAACTCTTCCCAAAAGTTTTACTTCTTCTTTCATCTTCTTGTTCTAGGGCTATACCAATGAGTGCGGCCCTTACACGTTTCGAAAGTGAAAAGTGAAAATGTTCATCCCAGCTTCCTCGGAGGATCCATATTCGTATAAGATAGCGGCTTTTAGGGCACTAATTAAGCGCGCATTCACGCACAACTCGAAGTATGAAGACACAGTGGCCGAGCTAGGCCGTATCCAGGAAGTGGCATCTCAACACGGTTATGATAGAAAAATAGTGTACAACATGGCACGCAAGTACGCACGGGGAAATACTCGTAACAACCTACAAGCCGGGGTAAGATCCGCAGATATTAGTGCAAGAAAAATAGTTGAGTACAACCACCATTTAGATGCGATATACAGAGAAATCGCATCCAGCACCCGAAATAAAATAACTTACAGGAGACCGCGATCAGTTTACAGCTTACTTCGAAATGGGAAGGACAATTTGGACATGAAACACGCACCGGGCGTATATGAGGTTCCCCTGTGGGATGACAGATTTAATAGAAGTCTGGTCTACGTGGGTTCGACCAAACGCTCCCTCCATCAGCGACTCCGAGAGCACAGGTACGACATTGCCAATAATAAACTATCTACCACACTGGCAACGTATGCCACACAGCAGGGAATCACTGCCGACCTCAAAAACGCCCGTATAATCAGAATGTCACAACACACGGACCAACTCAGAACGCTGGAGACCCTAGAGATATATAAAGCGGGTTTGCACAACACGTGCATCAACTACAAGGATGCAATCAACATATCGCAAGCATGGAAATTTTGCTATGAAGGAATCCCACACCCACAAATAACTTAATATTGCATTAATTGTTTTAAATTTAAAGAGCGGTGAACGTAAATAGTACGCAGGCGTAGATAATAGATAATAGCTCGTGCATAATGTTCCATTTTTATCTTCCAATTTCTTTGATTTCAAAAATTGGAATAGAACTCGCTTTGGTTTCTTGGTTCCATTCACGGGCATTTGAAACTACCTTTGTGCTGTGCCTGATGAAGACTCCGAAGGGGTTGAAAACGTTAGCAGTTGTATATAAAAACACTGGATCGTCAAGGTTTTTCGTGTAAGAAAGAATTCTATAAGACGTTACGGCAAAAGTCTATTAAATGGTTTCCTTAACAAGGATATCGTTATTTGTAAAAATGATTTTTATGTCGATAGTTATAACGTAAAACGAGAAAACTGTATAACATTTGCTGTAATATATATGTATTTTGACAATATACAGATAATACTTGTATTCTCAGTTAAAAAGAAAGTTTAACCTGGTTTCTAAAGACATTGCTATTAATTACTTAATGTCAAAGTCATCGTTTGCTGCTAAGAGTCGCAATTATTTACGGTACATAATGGATTTTCTACTAAGACAATTCTGCTTTCCATTCATAATGATTGAGTTAAAAGAATAGTAATCATACTTTTCTTTTAGAGATTAATAATAGCTGATCTTAATTCTGTAGAAAATCCGTTAGATATTTCTGCACATGCTGCATGCAAATATCGCCAGCATTACAAACGTGAGCCTAATTATTAAGTAGCAGTTCTTCAAGAGTAAGAAAATGTCACAGTGATATCTGTCACAACAATGATTACATCAACAGAGAAGCATTCTCTTGTCATTGTAATATATAGCGGCTGTCCTGTAAAGTATTGCATCCTTTGCACATCTTTATAAATGAATTTATACAAATATTTGTAATGTATGTGTGCAAAATGTCTATTCTCTTCCATCAATTATTGTCTGCATGAAATAGCTGCCATAATTCGTAAATACAGATTTTCAATTGATGTTTCTGACATGATCATTCATACAGTTTTCTTTGTTATAGAAAGACATGTAACAGTGTTCTTAATTACTGATTTTATTGCCGTAAGTTTCTTGACATTACACTTTTTTAGCAACTGTATGTCCAAGTAATCGACTACTGGATAGATTGTCTAATAGAACTTACACAAACAAACAGACTTGTTGAAAAATAGACAGGTGGCGAGCAATGGCAGAACAGAGATCATACTAATTTCACGCACAGAAACGTATAACGACCTTTTATAAAAATATTTTTAAAATTTAAAATTAGGCAATCCCCTTACAAATGGCGATTAAAATCTTACTAAAATCACCTTTGACAAACAGGCAATTTAATTAATCACCTTTGACAAACAGGCAATTTAACTATTAATTCAATTGTAATATATAACTGAATGTTACTCCATTTACAAGACATATCTGTTGTGCTGCATGTCAAACTCATATCTTCGAAGATCGACTTTAAATCAGGCTTTTCACTATCTGAACATCACGAAATTACCCGAAGACAGAAATCATTAAACCTATGGTTTCTTCTATTTTTTTTTTTTTTTTAAAAAAATTTGGAATATCAAATACAGCCGAGCTGGTTTCCAGTATTCATTTACCAGACAATAGATCAAAATTTACAAACACTACTGATAGACAGCTAATAGCTCTAGGTGAGATGCATGCATGGAACAGTTTATCATCACACAGCAGAACATTAACGTTACATAAATTAATCACATATTTACACTTAAATTCAATTATGAATCCGAATATTACGTTTTTTAGTATTTTGGTTTAGTGTTTATTATTGTCTTGTAGACAAGAAAGGAGGTTTTTTACCCTTCCTTATTTTCAATTCGACAAATACAAAATAGAGACAAACAAAATATGAGAAACGAGGTACAATATATTTTGGACATATCACACAATATATTTTGGACATATCACACAATATATTTGTGACGATTCATCAAAATTTGTTCGATTGTCAGAGCGATCGATTGTAAGTTTAATCATTCTGCAAATCAATCATTTTATCAGTGGCTTAATATCAACGTAATCATCGTGAATATCAACAATCTTATACCAAACTTATAATCAAACTATTGTCTACTTAACATGAATTATAATATAAAATGATTTATACTTGAAATTATATGATATATTTATATTCTAACTTTTTATCAATATTGGAAGTTGCTTCGTCCATGACGAGAATTTTATTCTGTCGAAGAATGGTTCTGGCAAGACAAATTAGCTGTCTTTCTCCCACGCTGAAATTTCGCCCTCCTTCTGTTAAATGCGTATCTAACCCGCCAGGTAATTTACTAATAAGTTCTCTTAATTGTACCTTTAATTTAAATATTTATAAAAAAATAAATACGTGATAATTGAATTTAACGGGCAAAAAGTTTAAAGAGAAAAATTGGAAGCAAATTGAAAAATATTTATTTAATTGTAACCTCCTCTATGGCATTCCACATCATTTCTTCAGAATATTCATTAAAAGGATCCATGTTTCTTCGAAGAGACCCCGTAAATAACATTGGATCCTGAAAAAATATACGCATACACTGTAAATAACTCTATTTTACGATTCGTTTCTATATTGAATAATATGAGTTACAATTACAATAAAGATAGACCCAGCAGTGACCAAGCGGTTTGTCCCCACACTACTGAGATTTCTGTCGTGGGTTCTCGCCGCGATCAGACGTAGAGTTATCCGGGTTTTCTCCGTGTCTGTAACGCTTAAATAAAGGCCAGTTACTCTTAAAATGTTCTTTCGGAAGGCATCCCCTAGGCAGATCGCTTAAGTGTTGCGTTGTCATAACTCAATACAACGAAGAAAAAAACAAAGAAACAAACGAAGACAAATATTAAAATACGTTACTTCAATAATCATCGTAGAATACACAGGATGCAGTAAAGCATATACGTATAAGCAATGTTGAGATTGACTCATTTCATGTCTTTTATTAAAACATTTGAGTGAGTTTGAAAGTTTAAACTCACTCAAATGTTTTAATAAAAGACATGAAATGAGTCAATCATTTTGAACGATTGGTGAAAATTCAATCTGATTGCTAAGAAATTAGTGGATTAATATGATTTCATTTTCTGATTGGTATGTAATTATCGGTAAAATGTTTTTATTTGCAATCTGTAAAATCAATATAGAACCAAATTATGGAAATGTTTGATTTTTGTAACATTTAATAAGTTATGTGTGAATCGAATTTTGCCAGTACTACTGTAGAATTTGTAACAGTACATGTTGCTGCCTGTTTCGATTAGTTTAGTCAATGGCTCTCTGCCATCAGTCAACTGATCATGTTTTTTCGAATCAGATTGAATAGATTACACTAATAACGACTTTAGCGCATGTACTCTGTTTCGTTTTTTTCAGGATTGCGTTTATTTTTACCCGTGGTATTTACAGCATAACGTGTGCAAAGAAATTTTTGTTCGCCCGATATGATAACGTCACATAATTCATTGTACAATTATGAATGATCGGCTTTTTTTCACGGAGACTGTTGAAGACTATTTTTTTGTTTTACGTATAAATTCTTTGATGGCAATTAATTAATTGGTCACGTTTTAAATACTATTCTATTATTGTTATGCTTGCAATAAAAAATGTTTATTGTTTTGAACTGACCGACTAATTGAATTTCTTCCTTTTTACAAGTTAAATGATATCATGTATATACGCTATTAATAGACGAAAATTAATTTTAAAACATTAATATTAGTGGATACAGTAAAACCTTGGTATACGAATGCCCCTGTTTACAAACAACATTTTGAACGATTATTTGCACCGGTTTCCGCACAATAACTCGTTTCCCGAACTATCTACTCGGCACTACTGGCCACAGATAGTCAACTTCCTATACTTCATGTGTTAAAGAAAGCCTGACCAGTTAACGAAAAAACTACTGATTTGGCAGTGGCGCCGAGATCTGCCTAGCTTCTTTAGACGTCACAGCACGAACCTTCGATGACGTTTTTAGTCAAATAAGATTTGAATACGCATGCGCGTATTCACCATTACATCCGAGCGAGGCGCAAACCCACAATCAAACTTCCAGTGTTGAGGAACAGAACCGCTTATCTTACTGGTTGATCTATAAATAATATTATATTATACACGATATTATACTGTATTTGTAAGCATTTTTATGGATGAAATACAGCTGAAAACGTAAAAAAGAAATTTTGGTTTTAGGTTTAAGTACAGATTACTACATTTTGCATTGTTTGTTATAGAAAAATTCGTTTCGATTTAAGACGAAATCGGTTTTGGAATAACTTTTTGTAATGAATTAAGTTTTTAAATTGAAGATTGACTATATTTTATTTTTCTCTAAATTAAATGTTTTTCTATATAAAGTGAATTTATTTATGAACACATTTTTTATTCATAATCATAATATAATTTTATGGAAATTCGTATAAAGTTATTAAACAAATACGTAGAACTAATAATCTCACAATGTTCGTTTAACTTTGACCATTAGAAATTTCTATATCTTGAATTGCTGGTTTTAATTAATTAAGAAAAAAATAATTGTGTCTCAATGTTCATAAATGTGACTTGTTCGAAAAATGATCACATTACTTTTCACAAGTTACTTCACATTACTTAATAATAAGTTCATTCAAATTATATTACACCTTCTTGGCTTAGCTATCTGCATCGATATGGTCATGTTTTATCATAATTAATGAATTAAATTTTCGTACAGAAAAGTAAATAAAAACATTTTTATTTGGAAAAAGTATGAAGGTAATTAAATAGAAATTATACTCATTGAATTAATTATTACTTACCTGAGGAATGATAGATATTTTACTACGAAGATCCCGTAGTCCCATATCTTTAATGTCAACTCCATCGATGGTTATTGTTCCTGTTGGCTCTGTTATGCGAAATAACGAAGCAATTATAGAACTTTTTCCTGCTCCTGTTCTTCCAACAATTCCTATCTGCAATTAATTAATTAATAAACACCAATTCAGACAATAATTACGAACAATACTCTTCCAATTTGCAGATGTTTTACCTTTTCTCCAGGGCGAATATGAAATGTTAAGTTCTTTAACACAATATTTTTATCCTTGGAGTATTGTAAAGAAACATTATCGAAACGAATTTCTCCTGTTTCTGGCCAATCGGAGGGTGGCCGTTTATTAGGTAAACTTTCGTAGGATGCTTCCGATTTCAAATTGCTATACTTCAGAATGCGTTTTACCGAGTTCATCTGGAAAATTTATTTTTTAAGAAATAACAATTACATTATCAAGAAAATAAATCATTCATAGAATTTCATTTTATTTATTGATACAGATATTTTGTGTAAAGGTGTGGTTAACAACATTAATACTTAGTTTCCCCGTTATTTTAAATTAGTTTCTATTCTTATAAAACCATTATATCTTCTACGTACTGATATACTCTAACATTTATTTTCTTATCATATAATATGTAGGAATTAATTTAAAATTTCAGAAATATTTAAAAGTGAAAAATATTTTAACCTTTTTGTTACATTTCTTAAATTTTAAATTATATCTTTAATATTTTATATAAAACGGAAAAAAACTGATAAACTTATGAATTATTTAACTGTCATATATGTTGATATTTATAATTTCACACTTCTGAAGATTCCTGTTTTCAATCAGGTTTAAAAAGTTATAAAATAACTAGCGGGTGGGCCCGGCGTAGCTCGGGCAAAATTAATCATAGCGAAGATTAAGAATATTACATTATAGTAAATCTTACTTGTTTTCACATAATGCAAGAATTGAGATTTCCTGTTTCCAGACTAATTAGAGAATTTTTAGACGGGTTGGGTCTAAAAATATGTTCGATTTCCCGAAAAACTGCATCTGCGTCTTGCACGTCACTTTCTCTTAATAATTCCATTGTTACGTAACACTTCCATTGTGTATACCTCCATTGTTACTTGAAACTTTCATTGTTACTTGAAACTTTTATTGTTGATGGAAGTGTTAAGCCTTAATTTTGTCTTTCTTCCCCATGGGGAGAAATTTCGAAAAATCCCTTCTTAGTGTGCGTTTTCGTGACGTACCCTAACTGTGTACCAAATTTCAACTTTCAACTCCTAATTGTTTGGCTCTGCGCTGATTATTATTATTATCATTATTATTATCAACTCGTCTCGATTATATATATAGATTGCTTTGTTGAGATTCAATATTATTCATATTCAATAATTTCAATTCTCTAAACGATAATGAATCTAAAACGTCTTTTTGTCCGTTTCTTTATATGTTTCAGTTATTGAACTGTTTTACTACATTATTAATAATTAGATCATTTTATTTTTTATCAATATGTTCTATTTTTAAATTTCAGATAATCTAACATTTGCGGAACAATGAAAAGTTGATTTTTTCGACAAGACTGAATCTAGATATTTTGTATGATCTTTCTTTTCCTCCGTAAAAGAATTTCAGCTTTCAGGAAATTGAATATTCAAAAAATCTTGACTTGAGTAAACAAATTCAAAACTTAGTTGCTCGTGGTGACAATGATATCTGTACATCTGATATATTAATTTGCCAAACTTTATTAAGTGTTAGAAATGTTGGAATTAAAACATTTACGAACATTTAGCTTAATTAGTTCAATTAGTTCGTATTAGTAGAACAATTAGTTCGTAAGAAGCGCGATAAAATAAGTGTATTTCCTTCTTACAGGGTGACAATAATTAACCCGTACAAAGTTTGTAGCAATGCTGCAACTAAACTTTTTTACTGTCACCAATTTACATAATATTGTTTAATTCTCCATGATTTCCTGCTCGTGTAGATATACTTTCGATGTAATGAGGGTTAGTTCTTTATTTTTTTAATGGTGTCGAACAAATGTTGTGCAATTTTGGAGCTATTCCGGCAAGGAAAGCATCAATGTGAAATTGTTCGTCTGCTCGGTGTTCCAAAAATGACAGTCTCAGATGCAGTTCGTCGATTCAAGGAGCTTGGCACAATGGTGACCGTCCCGAACGTGGAAGAAAGCGCACTGTCAACACGTTTAGGAACCTCAAGATTATCACAAAGCGAGTTGACTGACATGCAAAGGTCTCCATGAGAAAAATTGCTCGTGAGATCAGAATCAATCGCGAATCGGTGCGGTTAATGGCGACAAAGGAACTCGTACTCAAGCCCTACAAGTTTCAAAAGATTCAGCTCCTCACCGATGAAAACAAGTGCGTGAAACTCCAAAGATCCCGTTAACTCAAGCGTCAGGCCGCAGGTCGACATTGAAAGTGCATTCTCTTCACAGATGAGAAGCTTTTTTCCGTACTACAACCATCAAAACGACAGGAACTGGTCCGCGGGGGCTCCTGGACGCTAAGCCGTCATCGAACATCACAAAATCCAATGACAGTCATGGTTTCGGGCGGAATTTGTGCGAGCGGCAAGACACCCCTTGTTTTTGTCGATCAAGGGGTCAAAATCAATCAAGATGTGTACCACCATGACATTTTCGAGGCTGTGGTACTTCTGTGGGCTCAGCAGCATTTTGGCAGTGCGAAATGGACGTTTCAGCAGGACTCGTCGCCGACACACAGGGCGAAAAAGACTCAGGAGTGTGCAAGGCTCATTTTTCCGATTTCATTTCGTCTGCGGAATGGCCACCGTACTCGCCGAATCTGAACCTAATGGACTACAGTGTGTGGTCCATTTTGGAGGCCAGGGCCTGTTCTAAGCGCCATGAAAGTTTGGAGTCGCTGAAGCAATCCTTGCGCTGGGAGTAAAACAAAATGTCTCCAGAAGAGCGCGGCCCATCGCTGAAAATTTCAAAACGCGTTTGGGGCTCTGCATCAAAGCAAAAGGAAGCCACTTTAAAACTGGCTGAATATCTGATTAATACGTAAAGTATTGTCACTGTTATATGCTGTTGTTTTGATAATTTTCATTTCTTAAATAAATTTATGATACAAAAAACTTGTACGGGTTAATTATTGTCACCCTGTATTTAACTTCTCACATTGTCGTCCTGTGAACCACTTCCCAGGGGTGGAAACCCTATGTGACATGGTGGGATAATTTTTTGAGTAAACACAAATTACTTAAAATTTCTTTCAGGGCATTAATGCAATATTAATTAACTTTATTTGAAACAAAATTATAAGTTTATTTTAAAGTACACAATAAAAACATACGTATCGACATATAAATAGAGAATTTTCAGGTTCTATTCAAATGTATAATTTACCATCCTTAAGCTTGATATTTATTTATTAATTAATGAATGTACAATACTTTAATATAAATCGTTAATTTTTCAAAACAAAAATGAACTTTAGAAAGTATTCAAAAGAATCAAAAACCAGAATGAAAAATTTTAGATATCGTCGCATCACTAATATGTATACAGTCATTTATTTTGTATTTTACAGTAAGATACGTAATGACGAGCGCTGGGGAATAATACCCGAGGTTAGAGTTAGTGCTATTGGTGGGTAGTAAATTTTCAAAGAAAAAAGTCTATAATAGCACTTTTGGCGGCCGAGAATGATAGACTCCATGTTGTTGCCCAGTGTTCGAGGTGGTGAAGTGCAGTCTGGATGCGTCAGGAAGCTTGGATAGGGCTAGTGCTTGTGGTTAGAAGAAAAAGATCATCAGCATAGAGAATTGCCGTTATACTGGCTGAAAGCACTGTCCATAAGTCTGCCATATAAAAAGTAAAAAGGACAGGAGCGAGGACGAACTTTCGCGCGTTTTTTATTTATATCGGTTGCTAGGCAATAACTCGTTAGAAGTGTTGCCAGAAGAGTGTTCAGAGTTCTCTGGCGCTGGCAACCACAATTTCATATAAAATATATATATAAAGAGAAGAAACCTTTCTTTCAATTAAAATTTTGCCGCGCGTCGCGCTGTCATCGACATGACACGTGTGGAAAAAAAAATATGGCGTAATTCGATGTATTATTGTGAAGTATGAAGACAAATAATAAAAAGGAATTGATTTAGTAAAGAATAAACTTTAAATGTAGTGTTTTTGGTTACAGGTAAGCATGTCCATTACATTTTAAAAGTGTTATTTTGGTGATGTAAACTTAAAATTAATGAAATAAAACCTTTGGTTACAGAGCAACACATCGTGGTCTATTTCATTTGTCTATAAAGACTTTTAGTAGAATAGTAGTTGAAAATTCCAGAGTACTAGCAAACAAAAATTTTCCTACTCCAAGTGTTCAAAACTGATTGTTTTAACCCATGTATGTGTTTTTGCCCTTATCCCCACTTCATAAGTAAGTTATAAGCACTTAAACTAACTTACACCACTTTGGATTTACACAGATTGAGGGTATGTTTCAAAAACGAACTTGCATAATCAAAAAAAAAATTTTTTATTTTATTTAAAAAAATAGTATATTACGTCAAAAATGGTATATATCAATGTCATATAGTTAGTTATCAGCTACAACAGTTTTTGCTATTCAACATCCCTAGTATCAATCAGCAGGCAGTGGTCCATTGTCTTCAACAGAGTTGTGAAGGTTTAAATAGTATCCATGATGGATAGGGGGAATGTAGCCTGTGACCAAGGCCTGTGACCGAAGAGAAAAAAAAGGTCTTGCATATTATTTTTTAATTTTCAGTCACAGGCCTTGGTTTATTGTAGAGTTGAGACAAAGGTATATTTGCTAGTTATAACGGCCGTCTTAGTATTCCTGGTAGTTTCATGTTCAGCTTGGAAAATGCCTGCTCATCAGACAGGTTGTCCTTGTAAAAGCTTGTATATGGATCAGATTTCTGATACCTACTCCATTGCATTTTTAGCCATAAAACTGGATGGTTTCTTCATCAAGCTTTTTCTTGGTAATGGTTTTTTTCATATTTTGTGTAGCTAAAAACTCTTTGCCAGACATCACAGTAAGATGGAAAGGATTCTTTTTCCTTGCTTTTGGGATAACTCGATACCAGTCAATAGGGCAAGAAATCTGTTGACTCTTACTGTACAGTTCAATTGAGCCAAAGTCTGAGTCATTCGGAAGATAGGAATGACTACTGGTAATAAACTTTTGATCAATGGTTTCAATGTTGTTGTCTGCACTCAGAACTAGCTCAATAAATTTAATGCCATCTTCCAGTTCTGGTTTTGTCCTGTGCATGTATCGCTGTATTATACAACGTGTTTTGCTGTTGGTGCTCTACATTTTATGTGTTTGACCACACATGCACTGAATTCCTGTGAGCCTCTAGATCAAGGGTTCTCAAACTTTTTCGATCTACCGCCCCCTTTGTTCCATAAAGTTATACCTAACGCCCCCTAATTCATCAGTGACCCCAACTTTTTCCTTTGGTCACCGTTCGTTACCCTGCCTCCAGCGCCTCCTAGATTTACTCACTGCCCACCGGTGGGCAGTAACGCCACTTTGAGAACCCCTGCTCTAGATCCTACAATTTCATCCCAATACATGTAGCCTAGTCCTGTTAATAACTAATGGCAACCTAGGTTATAAACGTATAAATTATGTTTATAATATGCGATTTGGCATGTAAGTTTTTGAAATGGTAATGACTTTTTTAAATCAAATGAAAAACAGTAATATGAGCTATCAGAAGCCGATTTTTCGGAGTCTTTTTTCATAGAATGTCTTACCTTCTCAACCTTTCGTAGATGAAGTTCTCGAATTTAAGAAAGAATTTAAGTTCTCCAATTTTTTCGAGCTGAGAAAAATGCAATCAATAACTTTTTTATTGTGTGCCGCATTTGTGTCAATATAAAAATATTTTAAACTGTTTAAAAGTAGAGAAAATAAAGTAAACAAAGATGTAATAATAAATTTTGAAGCGAAACCAGAAATTTTACAATTTTAAGATAAAAAAATGGCGTCTGTTGGAGGCCTAGTGACTGAAATTAAATCGAAAAATCATGTAAATCATGTGACTGCAGAAGGGATATACAATCAGTAGCATGTAGTATTCATGACACTAGAACAAAACAGTAACTGGAATAATGGTGGAACTCCCAGTTACACCACTTTAGCTATCAACAGATAGATAGCACTGCTGACTGCATAAACTTGTGCTGCCATTTGTGGAGCTGTTTGGTGAACTAGGAGCTACACCATGATTTCTGTAGGTAGTTTTACCTATACGTAATTCATTTCTACCACTAACGCAGATTTTTTCAAAAGTAGAGTTACACCACTTTGGCTATAAGGGGCTCATATATATACATATATATATAAATGGGAAAATATGAATATTTTTGGTTCAAATCCTTGGATAAGGTTTAATTATATAAATAAAAACAAAGTAATAATTTAAGATTTTAAGACGAGTAAAGAGATTTAAAGTTTAATAAAAATATACTGAACGAAAAATGCAAAAAAAAAAAATTAAAACGCAACAAATTTTTAAAATGATGAAATGACTCAATGATGAAATTACTCGAAACGCTTGAAAAGATATGCATAAATATTCAACAGGCGGCAATAATTATAAGGTTATTGAAAGAAATAACTTAAGCCTGAACAATATCGAAATATTTTGAAAATATTCATTTTAAAATGCGATAGATATTGTAAAAAGAAAAGGGAAAATAGAATATAAAGTTCTTCGTTGCTTCTTGTTCTTTCGTTTGTTTTTGGAATGAAGAAAAAGTTTGGAGAGATTAAAAAAATGTTTCAAATCCTTTTTGTTTGAAGGTTGTTCTTTTAAAAAAGATCTGAGGTGATATAGGCGCAGCTGACAAGATGGTGCACGCACCAAGGTTCGAAGAATATACAGGTTTTACGTCAGAAAAAAAGTAGGAAATCTTTTTTACTTTGTCGAAACCAAAATTTCACAGCGGAATGCTAACCGTAAAGGGAGTTAAAAAGGTATATCTACGGATCATGGCAAAAGAGCTTGGTGGCACAATAGACGATGTTCTGAATGTTTCGGAGTTAAGAACTTATAAAAAGTGAGAATTTTATTAGTTTTCAGCATTTCAAATTCCTTATCCGTTACAGAGGTCGAAATCTTTTTCTAAACATTTTCTTTTCTTTTTTTTTTAATTTTAAACTTTTTTTTAATGTTCTGTTTGAATCTTAACGTTACCATTCGTCGTATTCAAACATATACAATAGATAATAAAACATATAAATATAAATTTAGCAATATATATATAACACTCTCGGGTGGAAGGCGACTAGGTCCAATATCACTATAACACGTTTTCGCTGTTTACAGGTTATCCACTATAGGCATCGTTTGATAAATGCGATTCATAAGTTTTTCGATGTTACCGCGTATATTAAAACGCATTAATCAACAATTTGCAGAATCTTTCAATATTTTTTGACTGTAGAGTAATTAAAGAAAAACATTTCTAAATTTAAAAATACCAGTATTGTTAAACCAATGTGCAAATTTTTATATTAAACATTATTCTCTTAATATACGTAAGATAAAATAATAATAAAAACGCGTGCTGTGTGATCATAAGTAGATTTTCTCTTACAAGAAGTTGATCTTCTTCGAAAAATTTGATATCGCCCGATAAAAAAATCTCCGTTCGTTTAAAATTAAAATTTTTTATCGGATTGGGTAAATATGTAATACCTGAAATTCCACTTCGGATGCAAATCCAATAAGGTGTTGAACATGTATAATAATTGATATTCCATAATTCAATACAAGTCCAATTTGGATTCCTACGTCATCTAAAGTAAAAGTACAAATTTAAAATTATTTTTTTTATAAACTGTAGACATCAAAATATATTCACTTACCTGCATTACTTAAGACACAAAAAACGATAACAGTGATAATTAGATTTATAAAACAAATTATGTGACCGTATATGGAAAGCCATCGAATTAAAGCCAGGTAAAGGAACCACGTTGAAGTGTGCTTATCCTGATACTTATTAAACATAGATTTAAATTTGCTTTCAGCATTAAATGCTCTAATTGTTGTTAATCCGTAAAGGGATACACTCAGATGAGAAAATACTGGACTTCTCACTGCAAATAAAAGAAGATAAAAAAAAATTGAATATTTAAGCGAAGATTTATTTAATATAATAATTATTAACTTATTATTTCTAAAAATGTACCAGAACATTTTTACCCGTGTCTAACAAACTGCTAATCGTGTATGCATGTAACTTAAAACGCAAGCAAAAATTTGCTTAATTTATGCAAATAGTAATTGAGAAAGAATATTTTATCTAAAATATGTCAAAACAAAAACTACAAAAAATATTAAACATAGTAATAATTTCTCGCAGAAAACAATAGCAATATGTCACGGGGTTGATTTCAGTACGAACTTTTTTCACAACGACTACTCATGATGTTTAAAACGTTAATAAATTTCTGTTGGGAGCTTTGTTGGAAGAAAAGGCTATCCACGATCGAAAGTACACTAAAAGAACAAAATTTTGCATGGTAATTTGTACAAAATTGGAATTGACCTTATACCTTTTTCTGTAAATAAATTAACGTTGTTTATATAAATCAAGGATAATTCACTTTTTCATACTCCGTCGCGGAAAATCTAGATTATAAACTGAAAATCTGTAATATGTACATTTACGTAACTTATATTTTGAAATCGACTTGAAGTGTGTGAACAGAATACATATTATACGTTCTTCAATTGTTCTCTGAAATTTTTCGTAAACATCTAAAAACTGTTATTGTAATGTAATCTGTTATCATTATGTAAGTATAGACTGGATGTTGTCAATTGCGATAATAACACACTGGATTTAATTGTGACCAAAAAAGTTCTGAAATGAGTAAATCCGTTTTCATAATTACAGAACTAATATATTATTTTTTCACGCTAGTTTTAAAAAACTCTTTAACTTATGAAATTATATAATTGTTCATACTGTTTTACAATCTAACTCGGCATCATAAGATAGTGTGTTTACCGAGTCTCTTTAATTCTGTTTACAAAATTTTATCGTCATTATTCTGCACGCGATTAAGTTAAATACAAGAAACTCTTCTATATTCTAAATACTTACATTTTCCTTCCAAATGTTTTATGCTTTTCAAAACTCGGCTGAAAATCGTCCACAAAGCGTAGAATATTACTGAAAGGACAGCAATCAATATAAGTAGAGGCGGACAGAAAATTGCTTGAAGAACACACATGCCGACGAGAACTGAACTTCCCTATAATTAAAAAATATAAATTGCTAATAAATATTTAGAGATCTTAAAACTTAAGTTTTACAAGTAAAGTATAAAACAAAAATTCTACAAATGCATTTAGAAGAGTCACATCTTTGTTCAAAAATGTAAACTGGTGTGTCACAAGCCTTCAACAATTGACTTCGCGTATAGCTGTTTTTAGAGGTTCCATGGCGATTAATAAACAAAAATGAAATTTAATTATTCTCTCTTTAAGACCCGCTATCATGTGAGAAGTTGCAAAGACGTTTTGGTTTTATTTTTTTCGGGGATGGGATTTTATATTTTTCGGGAAATTTACTACATTTCATAACTAGAAATAAAGAAAAAGAAAGTTTAACAAGCTGTATCCAGATGAACATGTGCCACTAGTTGTAACGTCTAGATGCAGTGTTTTAAAATCTTCAAAAAGGTCTTTATGTTTTTCGGGATTCCACAATGAAAATTATTATAAAATCTAAAAATGGAAATTTTTATTTTCACATTTCTACTGTATATAACGGGGAAGATACGGCAATCGGTGAAAAACGACTCTTAAAACGTTAAAATTTCTGAATTCAGGGAATCTTGAAATGCCGAGAAACGAAAAAAAAATCCGCTGGTTGTTTCTGTTTGTATATATGTGTACGTATGACACTATTTTTTATCCTCCTTGAAGCTTAATAACTCCTCTACTTTTGTCTAAAATTTCTGAAATTTAAAGAGAGGTTTGTGTATTTAAGAAATAATGCTACTTAATTTTATTTTACTAAAGTTAGAGGGAGACAACAGATAAAGAAAGATCGTGTTTCGTACATCCAGGAGGCTCATAATTTTATGTTATCAAGCATTTAGAGTGTTATGCCTATTTACAAATTTAAAGCTTTTGCTATCTTATAATTACCGTATAACAATATAAAATTTTTTAAAATGACATAACATAACAGAAGGCAAAACGTGCAGTTTTAGACGTAGAAAAAAAAGTTAAGTATTCGTTACCGGATTCTTATTAATCTCCATACCATCTCCAAAAGAATAAACCAACATCCACGTAAATCCTATGATTACAGACTTATGGTAGCTTTTACATTATACTTCTTATATACAATACTGTATTTTAATCACTTTTTCATGAAAAATATCTGAGTAAAAACAAGATAAAAATTGCATTTACTTCAATATATATTTCTGAGATCATACAAATCTATTTTAAGAAAATAAATTATTATCAAGAGTGCAATAAAGCACTATAACTACTTATAAAATGCATATTATCTGTGTTTATTTTTACCATCAGTTGTACACACAAGTTTTACTGAACTGAGATTACACTGTTGAATTTATAATTAGAGAAAATGAGATCAAAACATTTTACTACAGTTTAATGTACAGGAACGTTCAGTTTTTAATAAGTTTCCAGACATCTGTACTATAATTTGATAATTGTAATTTTTTTTATTGTCAAAAGATTTTCAATTACTGATTCAAAAACATTTGTCCGCGTTACTTAGCATGCGATTACTGTATTAGGATTTTCATTTTATGATAGTAAGAAATATTTTATTTTTGAAACTTTCTTAGAGCAAATAACTTCTTGTTACTTTTTCTGCCCTACAGACACTACAGAGACTTTACATCTATGTCATTTAAAAAAATTCTTCGAATTTATTTTCTTCTCCGGATTCGTTCTTTAGTCCCGCAGATGTAGGTTGACAAATTACGATCGTTTGTTCTCCGGCTATCATTCTAAGATTCAGACGAAAAATATACGATTTAAGCTATTTTTGTAATCTGCCGCTCGTATTTAAGCGGGATGGTTTAACTATACGTTCTCCGACTACATAGTCTATCTAGCATTGATCATGTGACACACAGCAGCTCTGCAGATGTGTTTTTCTACATAAGTAACAACTGCCACTGTCCTGGATTCAGTAGTACAGTACATGTGTAGTGATAGCGGCAGCAAGTTTGTTTCCAAAAAAATATAATCCACTATAAAGTGTGAACGATCATTCGAGTTTGGCAAACAAATAAAGAAGACGTTATCGTATTTCATCAAAATAAACAAAGAAACAAGTTGACAAAAACAGTGGAACTGTGTTCAACAATAGAAGATTATATATTTCAAATATTCGCAGAGTTTACGATGAAAGTAGCTTACAGTGAATGTTTTATTTGTTGTATTTGATGTTTTTGAAACAAAACAGCGGGTCTGTAATTTACAAACGTACTTTTGTACCTGACCATCAGTCTTCGTGTTCACTACTTTTTATAATTTTATTCGAAATAAATTTAAATATATATAATTGAAGAGCAAACGGCTATCCACTTAATATTCCATTGTGATAGACACTATAATTAGGAATAGCTTCATGAGAGCGGAAATTATGGAAGGATACATCTAGCCATGACCACCACAGAAACTCATCTAGATACGTACAATGTACCATCACTTATTTTCATTTATTTCCTACAGCAAAGCATTTCTGGTTGCTTTCGCTAATGGCACACACAACAAATATGTTTCTTTGCTCGCATTGTATTCTTCCAGTTGATGTTAATTGTCAGGTAGTTCTTTTGTTTTGTGTTTCTTGTTTCTTTTTAGTGATCGGGTTCTATTTTGTCTATCATCCATTGCTCTTCATGCTGTCTTTAGTCTACTTTTATGTAACAATATTAAAAATATTTTCAATTAAAAAAAATTGGCGTCTTCGGCATAGGTCATTGTCATTGCATGGTTTATTCTGTCTGGTTGTTGTCCTTCTTAGTATTCTTGTTTTGTAAAAAGTTAACTCGAAGTTAGTATAACTAGTTTTAAGTTAAATTTAAGAGTTATAAGTTAATTAACTTAAATTTAAGTTACCACCGTATTCACTGTTTCTCCTTGTTACAATTAGGGTTATTCTGCTTCTTACAGAGCTTGCTAGCTTAGTTTCTGTGCTATTTTTGTCTTAGTTTCAAGCCTTTTCTTTATCTTTAAGCATTAACCTTTATTCTGTGTAGCTTTTATGTAGCTGCACTACTTATGTATGCTACAATTCAAAATCTTTTAGACACACAACTTCGCATGCGAACATGAATTGTAGTAGGAATTACCTTACGTACATCGTTCAGAGAGTTTCTTTCTTTCTCTTTTTTTTCTATCTCCTTACTCTTTTTTCTCATCTTTTCTCTTTTTTTTCCTTTTTCCGCGAATAAACACTTTGTATACTGTCGGTGTGTTTCGTTAACATAAAATATTCAAAATGAACTTACTCTTATCCAAATGTAAGTGAAGACAGGTATCATATCATCCATACAACTGACATCTTTGGAAAATCGATTTAAGATTTTTCCTGAAAAACATAGAAATGAAGAATATTAATTGAATAAAATAACGATGTAAAACATATTGCGATATGATTATCATTTATAGGAATATCCCGCAGTATATATCTACAAATAACGCTTTCCGTAATTTTTACGACTAAATCATTGTACACGGTACACTTTTATCCACAATAATATAAGAATGGAAAATATGGTTTTTGTAGTATGAAGCTACTTCACTTTTTTAAATTAATGACTGTATTTACC
This sequence comes from Centruroides vittatus, assembly GCF_030686945.1. Lineage (NCBI taxonomy): Eukaryota > Metazoa > Arthropoda > Arachnida > Scorpiones > Buthidae > Centruroides > Centruroides vittatus. The sequence goes on along the minus strand of NW_027122366.1, from coordinate 20,465 downwards.
TCTAATTGTTGGAAGCTATAGTTTTTTATAAATTGATTCTTTTCCAAGTAAATGAAACATTAGACACACACTGGCAATATGTATATATTAACTTGTCTGTGTAAAAACATATTATATATGTTAATAATTGAAATTCATAAGATGAAAATTTACTGATTTTATTGCATGATATGTTATTAATAAATAATAAGTTATGAAATTTAAAAGTATGATGTAATAACTTTTAACTATAACGAAACAATTAAAACTACTTTTTCAAAAATGATATAAGCGCAAATATTTTGCACTTATATAATTTTTTAAAAAAGAAATCTACATAAAGATGTAGTGAAATTGAAAAACATGCAGTATATTGTTAGCAATTAGAAAAGAATAAAAATCGTTTCAAATTTGTGCATGAACTGGATAGAAATGTCAAAGCGTTTCCTGTTCCAAACAGACAGAAAACCGAAAACTAGTCTTTTCGTGTTCCAGAAAAGCATTATCGTTGTATCCATGTTCTAGGAAAGAAGGAATCCTCGTTTCTGCCGTTTACTCTGCCCCGAAAGAGAACCCTTGTCGCTGACAAAAATGAAGTAAAAATCAGCCAAAAATTGTACCTATTTACGACTAGGGATTGCAATCCAGCAGTGTTTTGAATCCAGCTGGATTTTTGCTGGATTGAAATCATTCCAGCTGGATCCAGCGCGGATCCAGCGTGGATGTATTTTTGGTGCAATAGTATTATCTGTCTATCTATCTATCCTTATGTTTTTTTAAATGAAATAAAACATTTTTTAAAAATACTTAAGAAGCTTTTATTATTTAGACTGGTCACTATAAATCAGTAAAACTTCTTACACATTTAAGTAGTAAACTTAACTTTGGTTCGGTTTAACACTTGAGATAGAGATAATTAACTTTAAATGTTTAGTTAGATTATAATTATAATGTAATCTTTAAGTTAAATAATAGCAAAGGTAATTCTATTGATTAATTTATATTAATATATTATAATAATGTAAGGACGGAGAATCAGTGGCTAAGTGGCTATCAGTCTTACCAGTTTTAATATATAGGCTCCACATATTAGTCTGTAGTTATTTATAAGTATATAAAACTATGTACTGGAAGTAGAATAAGTTAAATAAACTACACCTTTATCAATCCAGCAAAACTGAATAAAATAATAACGTATTCAATCGCTTTTAACGATCTTCCTCAGTTACAAAAAAATACAACATTAACTATAGAACATAAAATGTGTTCGGAATAAATATAAAAATTAACGGAAAACGCCCATACGGACAAAATATAGATAAATAAACAAAATAAATAGCAGAAAAAATATATACAAAGTGTTTTTTTTTAAACTGTCGGTACTCAGAAACATCTGTATAGCAATCTAACAGCCGGACTGTCGCCAAATTTGTAAGAGTGACTAAGTAAGGATGACATGGAAAAGAGATTCCGCGAAGAAAAAAGTAGTACCTAAATTCGCCTGTAAAGGAGGATTTGGCGCTGTTATAGCGACAAAGCTAGCAGCACTTCACTGAAGAAAGGGTCATCAGTCGCTTTTTTCCACTTGCATGGCCGCCTCGCTCCCCGGATCTAACCCCATGTTACTTTTTCCTGTGGGGTTACTTAAAGTCCAAGGTCTATCTTGGTAGTGTCCCAAACTTGATGACTTTGAAAGACAACATTTCTCGAACTGTGATGAACATTCCTGCGGACATGTTCGGCCATAAAGAACACAGTGTTCAGGATGCAATGAGTTGTCCAGCAGGACGGTGATCACATTGAAAAAAGGAGAAGGTTATTTGCTGATTAATTAAACTTTCGTTATTACACTGAAATCTTTGTCTGAATATTCATTCGTGTGTTTGTTAATTGTCGCTGGATTTTATGCAGATTCTTAGCTGTTTTGCTACAACAGCGGGAAATCCACCCCTACCGGCAAATTTGGGTACTACTGTTTTCTTCGCGGAACCTCTTTCCCATGTCGTCCTTAGTCACTCTCCCAAATTTGGCGACAGTCCGGCTGTTAGATTTCTGTACAGATATCTCTGAGTACCGTCAGTTTAAAAAAAACACCCTGTATATAAGATCCAACCAAACCGGCATTGTCTGTTTATAACATTAATTAATGTAGAAGGATCTCGACATGGTACACAATGAGTCCGCATCTCTATGGTTTATACAACTAGTTGTCATGTGCGCCTTGCGGATTTCCAATCTCTCAAGATGTTTGACCGTTTGCCTATTCGTCGTCGTTTTTATAATTGCCGCTTGATCCCATTGAACGTTAACATCCTTCTGTCTTGCGTATGATGCCAGCGCAGTGTTGTCAAGGTTCTTACTGATTGTATATTTGAGCGCCTTGAGCCTTTGTTTTAAACTGCGCATCGTTGCATTCACATAAACAAGCTTGTAATTGAAACGTTGGTTGTGTAAAGGCACCGAATATATACCCGTTGTTGAATTCCGATCCTCTTTCTTTTTATCGTTTCATAAAAGTTTGAAAACAGTGGGATTACGTCGGTATACAATACGATAATTATCAGACCTGACAGTACATCTATGTAACTTGTTTTTAAAAAATGGGTTGTAATTAAGCACTATTCTTTTTATATTTATTCCAAACACATTTTATGTTTTATAGTTAATGTTGTATTTTTTTTAACTGAAAAAGATCGTTAAAAGCGATTGAATACATTATTATTTTATTAAATTTTGCTGGATTGATTAAGGTATAGTTTATTTATAAGTAATATAATTATTAGTGTTAGTAAAGTAGTGAGTAAGTAATTAGTAGCAGTCTAGTAGTTAGCAAAGCGGCAACGCGACAACGTAGACTTTTGCGCAATTATTTAGAAAGTTAATTGAGTATTTGCGGATCTGCAGCGCTGGATCCAGCAGGCCGAAGAATGCGCTGGATCCAGCTGGATTGCTGGATGAGGGATCCAGCAATTGCAATCCCTATTTACGACATGACAAAAAGTGGCAGTGGCATCTGTTACCTCTGTTCAAATCATTCATCTTAAACGAGAACTCCACGATGACGATTGGTAGTATTTTTTTCTTCGTAAACCTCGCTGGGATCAATACACTTGTGTGACACGCGAAACATACATATATCTTGCATATTACGGATGTTAAGCAAGCAAAATTAAACATTATCAAAAGATCTTCCCAGAAGTTTAATTCTGTTGAGATCCTGAACATTACAGGATTAGTAGAACTACTATAATATTGGCCTAGAGTTCAAATAAAAACTAAATTGAGAACCTTCATCGAACACTCTATCTAGAAATCAGCCATCTGCAGTTGGAACACAACTATGACACAAATGACACTTTTCTTTAAAAGTGGAAAAAAACTACGAAAAATTTTAACAACATGTTTCTGCTTAACACCAGGCCTTAGCATCGTGTATGGCATCGTATGGCATGGAAAATACAACATGTATAATTACGAAAAAGTGGCTTTAAAATAATATACAGCTCACAATAAGAACAAAGCTTATATTATAAAAAATTCGTTTTATGACGACTTAGGATTGAAATTTACTTCCTATGTGCACTTATTGGTAAAACGGTGCGAGTACTGAAACGTCTTCATTGTAACATATTGTTACAAAAACAGATTTTCTGGCCTTATACACAAAATATATATCTCGAGTGCGCATGTGATTTTAAATGATTTTTCTTATTCGTCGATTATTTTCTTTCTAGAAAGAATATGTAACGGAATGAGGAAGCGAAGTTCAAATTTTAACTTGACTTTATCAATAATGCAATCTGTCAAATTAACTTCAAAGACTGTGTGCTTTAGATTAGGTAAAGGTGTCAATCGAATTGTTTATGTCAGGTGATTTTATATCTTCATTTATTATAATATTGAATTTAAAAGTTTAGTTTATCGTTCAACGTTAGCACATATGAAGCAATTAGTCATTACTGAATTTACTTTAAAACTTTCGATACTTTCATTCTTGTTAATGTAATTAGTGCTCAAATCTTTCCAATGCGATCGGAAATTCTGCCTAAGCGGTCCAAAAATATTTTTTTACATTTTATATAAACAAATTGTAAATTTATTTTTTATCATTTATAAATTATACGCTAAATGTGTTTATGGGCCAGATGAAGAATCTGAAGTAGCAGGTTATAATACACTTTAATAACATCCGTGAATCTTGAAGAACCTTGAAAACTAAGGAAGTAGTTGAAAGATTAACGACGTTATGGGATAAAAAAGGTTAAAGCTATCAATATTATATCAAACGACAATAGATCATCGAAATTCTTACAAGCACGGAGTAAATAGTTAAAGAATTGTATAAATCTTGTTGCATCAGTTTATTATTCAAAACTAGTTTTATAAATTTCTATTTCTCTGTCAACTTTTGTAATTACAGGTATACCTCGCCTTACCTCAGTAATTGGTTCCAGGAGAGGCGACGTGAGTCGAATTTACTTCTGTAGTTACGACATAAGTCAAAATTACAGTGGAAAACGCCAATAATGAGCACTTAAAGACCGCTAAATAAAACGACAACACAGAAACACAGATGTTTTTGTGTTTCGTTCTTTAGGATTTATAATGATTATATTAACATTTACTGTAAATGTACAGTACATATTTTAATATTATTTTATGTGCTTTTAACGCTTTTCTAGCACAATTAGACTTCAATATTTGTGGCGGACGGATGTAAAGTCGAATAAAATGACTTAAACTCGATTTTTATTTTTCTATATACTTTTTTGACAAACGACGTATAATCGAGAACGACGTAACTCGAAACAACGTAACTCGAGGTATACCTGTACTTACCTATTCATTTTATAGTACATAATTATATGACTGTACTGTAATATACTGTATAAAATTTATAACGAATACCTGTGATACGATAAATGAAAGTATAAGCAACATCCGTAGTTACGTAACTTACCGGTTATCGAAAAATTTCTTTCAGAATTTTATTAGAAACTCTTTAACTTAACAATAATAAAGTAAACAAATATGTTTTACATACCAACGGGATTGTTATCCAAAAATGATATCGGAGTTCGAATGATACAATGAAACATATTGTTGTGCAGCTTGTAAGAAGCGATTGTAAAGAATCTGTATAACAATAATCCAGAAGGTAACGACGTTAGAAATACAGCACATATCAATGCAACATAAACATACATGTCGAAATATTCACTATGGTAAAAATTTTTGTCTTCAAATTCGTTAAAATGGCTTCTATTAGAAGTAATATTTTCGAGAATTCTTACGTTTCGGCTATACATTCTAATATCTTGCAGCCTGAAAATATAAAATAACAATTAAACTTTCTGACATTTTTAATATGTGTTTATAGTGAAATACAGCTAAACTAATTAAGTCCACTCAGTAAAGGTAATACCTATAAATAATGTTGAAAAATACCGAATAATAAAGTAGTAATACACTGCATACGTACATAAAATGATTTAAATGAAAATCCAAGCCGAGTTTTATAATTTATTTTGAAATGTATAGCGGTGAACATTATCGTTATACGATTGACTTTACTCCAAATGAAATTCTTCTTGGAATCATTGGGAAACATTGCCCACACTTTGATATATTCCAATCTGCTATGAAAGCAGACGTTGAAATCTATTGCTACAAAGCTTGACACCGATACAAGATATCGTGTAAATCAGATATATTTTTCTAATATACTTGTTTCCAGCTGTCTTGGTGATGCAGTACGGTAAAAATGAAATTATTGTTGACGTTTATTGAAAAATAAATGTTTTAAATATTTTCACGAGTCGAAAAACTATTTTCAGAAAAATACTTGAGTTAATGTTCTTATTGCTGACATAAAGTTTCAAGTTTAAATTTAAAAAATAAATGAATATAATGAACAAAAATAAATAATATTTGTTTAGGATATATATATATATATATACATATATACATCCGAAATAGAAAAATATAGGCCTATATTCGCTGCAATTGTTTGCTTATTGATAATACAGTATTTGAAATCAGTGCGCAATGGAATGCTTTTTAACATGTTAAATGGAATATGGCTTATGTAATATAACTTTATTTTATTTAAACATTTTATTTAAAAAAATCAGTCCACGTGTAAAATTATAGGCTACATAAATTATAATATCATACCATTTGATTAGCCAGTAGTCGCTGGCAGTCGTAACGGACAGCGATATTATAACCCCAGACAAAATAACAATCTTGTAGAAACGTCCTGCTCCGGCATTCACGTATGCTTTATAAACTGAAATTCCGGGTTTCTTATCTCCTTCGTTGTCACGTGGAATTTTGTTATTTTCAGCTTCCTACGAAAAATGATTAAAATGTATTCGTTGAATTTCTCTGGATTCTGGAACAAGTTGCATCTTATAATATAATCGAGATGGGTTGCTAATGATAATAATTAAATGAGCGCAGAGCCCAAACGGTTAGGAGTTGAAAGTTGAAATTTGTTACACAGTTAGGGTTCGTCACGAAAATGTACATTAACTGTGTATTTGTTATTAAATGAGCGAGTAGTACCACATTTTTTGATTCTTATCTCTTTCCCGGCTGGCGATCTACAGAAAATAATTGAGCGGAATTTGTTCTGCAGCGCATTTTTGCATTTTTTAAATTATTTTTTAAATCACGATATTTCGCTTCAAAATCGCGCTATATTTAATCTGATTTTTGTGTTTGATTAAAAACATATTACAGTTTACGATTGTTTAATTTATAGTTTAATAAAAGTTTAAAATAATATTCAAATTTGATGTTTATTAACAAAAGAAAAAATGGTAGTTTACAGATACTCTCTGAACTTTGTGCATCTATTAAGTAGAAAAATCTGTATTCTTTTAAACAAAACAAATCCCATCTCTCTAGCTAGAGAGGGAGGAAATTATTGTCATTATTCACTATGTCTCTAATTACTTAGCCGGGAGAGGAGTCGATTGTTACCGTAAAGCGATACATTAAAGTTTATCATCATATATTTCAGCTTGAAATAGTGAATATTTGACACTTGTTAAATATTTTTTCAATGCTTTATACAATAATACACTAAAATAAGCGATTAGTTAATTTTATCCTGCCTTTATGCAATAACTGGAAGTAATGAGTTTCCCGGATGCTTTTGATAAGAAATCTTCTTGTCTAAGTTATGTCAAATAATGTGAAACTAGAAGAATTATGGCTCTAAAATGAAGAATATAGCTATTTTTTAACGTTTGTTTACATTCTGATTTTAATCACGTGGATTGGGTCTTCGCAGGAAAATCCCAACCAGATGGTTCTAATACAAACTGTCATTCTTTGTAGTTGATTCAGCCATAATATAAATTACCAATTAGAGCGTAATAAGCGTAGAAAAAAAATTTTTAAAGCCAATTGACATCACGAACATCTTCCTTAGTCTTACTAGAGGGAGGAGGAGTTTCCCGAGAATATTTATTGCCAGATAGTTTTAGAAACATATTTACTCGCGTAAATATTATCAAATTAGCTAATTTAATGTCTATGTGCATTAAATTAGTTAATTAAAGTTAAAAAACGATATAAAAAGAGAATTTACTGCGATAGTTTACATTTTACTTCGGCAAGGATTTACGCGGCAATTTTTTATTTTCACAAGTCTGTGATTAGTTAAAGTAATGTCAACAAAGAAAGAAAATACCTAATGAAATGTTAGAAAGAGTTTTTCTTTGATTGTTTTTAGCCAACTGTGAAGTTGACTGTGAAGATTTACTGTAGAATGGTAGGGGAATGTATTTACAGAAATATTTATGGCCCAGAACTGGTAACGAAACACTTATTAGCTTAAAAATGTCAATCAACGTACAGAAGAGCGAATCAAAGCTAAGATCGCTGAAAAACTCTAATATAACGCGAATTAATTAACTCTTTAATTTATTTATGCCTAAGGGCACTCGCATCACCGATTAACAGATTGTCAAGTAATATACGCCTAATGGCGGCTATTAGCCGGACAATGAGTATACAAAAAGATGGTAACTGCCTGAATTTATATAGGACATCAATTAGATAGCTGTTTTGGAAGAGAAACTTCAAAGATGGTGAGTCTAGACTAAAGTTTAATGGAGATAGATAAAATGTTCATTATGACGTATTAATATTTGAACAGAAAGTGGACGTGGGGATGAAAGAAGTGTATTTCTTAGTTCACATAAGTAACAATAATAGCGTTAAGAGAAAGCGACGTGCAAGATTTACAGATACTGGACAAAAAAAGAAAATAAGAGAAGCTTCACTAAAATTAAAAGAAAAGAAACCTGAGACAAGCAAAAGAGCTGAAAAGGAACATTCAGAAATTAATCCTAAAGCTCATAATGAAGCTGCAAACAATAGGCAAGCAAAAAACGTACAGTAAAGGCCTTACGACTACTACTTCAAACTACGACTTCAAACATGAAGGAGAAACACTGTTCAATTGGATAAACAGTAATATAGTTTTCTTAACTAGGTCTAACTCAATAAAATTCGTTTTAGACAAAAATTATAAAGACATAAAAATAAATGTGAAAGAGGGATTCGAGTTGCATGTTACGAAAGACAGTGCTCACAAATTACTTTATTTATTAAATTTTCCACTGAAAAAAATTATATTTAAACAAGGCACTTCAAATTTAATATTGCGGACAGGGTCTAAGGAATATCTATCAAATCCTGTATTTTACAAGGATCAATTTATAATTTTAATAGAAAGAAATTAAAAAGTTGTTGAAGAAATCAATGTAGAAGAAGAAATTTTTATTCCTATTGGATTATATTCATCGGCTGAAAAATTTCACGGAATTTTTAAATATATTAAATTAGGATTACTGCCTAATAACGAAATCATTTTTAAAGTTCCTAAAGTTATAACGATTGAATTTGTTAACGAATTAAATGATTTATTAGGATTTAAAGCACAGAAATTTTCAGCAGGAGAACATGTAAGTGAATATCCACTCGAATTATCTGCAGGAATTTCAGAAATTTTTATTTATTCAAATATTGTTGCTTCTCATCATGTAGGGGATATAACATCTCCTCTTATAAGAGTTATACCAGTTATGGGAGAAAACACCAATAAAATAGTTAAAGTTTATCCCTCACCTTTATATTTTCCTTCGAAGAAAAATTATATTGATACTATTAAAATCGAGTTGAGAACCGCTAGTGGAAAAAAATTGTCTTTTTTGGAGGAATAACATTATTAGTTTTATCTTTTAAACAGTTATAAATAGTGCTTAGTTTTATTTGTTAATGTTAGTTCATGTTTTAAAGTACAAAATGAAGCTCGATCTTAAAAATTGTATAAATTATTTCTGTAATCAAGCAGGAGGAACAATATACAGACCTGAGTTACGATTTCCTATCACACGACAATCAGAAACAGGGAAATATTTTGCAGAACAGCAAATACAAAGTAAATATGAATTTTTTGGAAATTTATTTTGTAAATCTATTCCTATTCTTAGTAAAGTAGTAAAATATCTAGAACAAAAAGCATTAAACTTTGCATCAAATGTCAAAAGTTATAGTACATCCCATCGCAACAATTTCAGATAGTCCAGCACCAATCAAATTTTATGTATCCAGTTCTGGTAAAAAATTACATTGATCTGCATTTAATGTGTCTACATGTTCAAGCAAAAATTGTAAAGAAAAATGGAACAGATACTGCTGCAGATGAAAAAGTTGCTCCTGTCAATTATTTTTTTAAATAGTTTGTTTTCTCAATGCAGTGTTTTTCTAAACAACAAACATATAAATTCACAGGTTAATAATCTTTTCCAAGCAATTTTAAAAGCCTTATTATTTTACTTAAAAAAGCACAAGAAACATTTTTAACAAGTGCATTATTTTTTAAAGATACTGCACAACATATGAATCCCATAGAAAATAATGACAGAATGGCTAAAAGATTTAATATTAGTAAACAAAGTAGACTTATAGATTTAGTCAGATGGCTTCATGTTAATTTATCACATCAACCTAAACTGTTAATTAATAATGTTGATTTACGAATTTAATTAAAAAGATCAAAAGATAAGTTTCCTTTAATGACAAATAATTGTAATTATAAAGTTATTATTAAAAATGCATTTCTAAAAATTAATAAAGTAGATATTAGTTTATCAGTTCAAATTGGAATAGAAAAAGCATTGCAAACAGGTATTATAAAAATTTTATTCTGCAGAACAGATATTAAAGTTTTTACTTTAAGTAGTGAAATTCAGTTCACAAATATATCAAAAGCTGTTATCGGTCAGTTACCTTATAGAATTCCAAATGGTTTAGTTTTAAATTCGGCGTTTAATGAAAATGTAAAATACAATCCTTTTAATTTTATAAATTATAATTTAAATTATATATGTTTATTAAAAGACAATCAAATGATTCCTCCAAAACCATATACTCCTGATTATACAAATAAAATATATGCAAAAAATTATATATCATTATTTCAAGATATAAGATGCATTAACCATCATAAATTTACAAATATATCTTATGACGATTATATAGATTGCTATACTTTATATTGTTTCGATGTTACTCCCAATCATTCTGCATCAGAATAACATATAAGTGTAAATCAACAAGGAAATATCTCAATCGAATTAAAATTTTCAACTGCAATATTAGAAACTGTGAACGTTATTTGTTTGCTGGAATATAATAATACTCTAAATATTGATCACTCAAGAACTGTGTTTGTAGACTATTAATGTATACCATTATTTTATGGAGACTGGCTTCAAATGATTCGAAAATAAAAAGGTCTTTCGGAGGTGTTTTTGCATGTGATGACTCACATTTGCATTGCTAATGGTAAATCATTTATAATTAATTTAGATGAAAAAAATAAGCCTGGGAGTCATTGGGTATCTGTGTTCATTATGGAAAAAACTTGTTATTACTATAATAGCTATGGAATGAAACCAACAAAAACGAACATTATAAAATTTATAAAACAAAATTCTAAAAATCGTTGCTGGAATAATATGGTTTATCAGAGTTTATATTCAACAACTTGTGGATATTTCTGTTTGTATTTTCTATATAAAATGAATAGAAATCAATGTTTAAAAGAATTAAGTACAGCGGACAAATTTTATAATGATGAATTTGTAAATAAATTTGTTAAAAATCATTTTTACTTAGCACATCAAAGTGCAATAATGTATAATCAATATTGTACTTTAATGAAAAATAATAAAATTATTTAAATATAAATTTTTGTAAATTATTTAATATAGATATATACAAAAAAATATACTTAGAACTCATCTTTGTAGAAGTTATTAAGTGCTGATTCTAGTGCTGTATTTATACTTAAATTCAACAGGGGTGTGTTATTTTGAAATACATTCTTAAAATATTAATAGACACAATGTGTTTTCGATTCACTTTTTTAGATATCCTCATATTCTGAAATTATTAATTGGTATCCTGTTTTGATATACTTTTTTAGATTTCCTATTATGTACTGTTAAAGAATATTAATAGACATCATCTTATTCCAAAATTATTAATTGGTATCCCATTCCTATTATTAATAACCCATTTGTCATTTCAAAATTATTAATGAATATCCTGTTGTTAAAAAATACTGTCTAAAAATATTAATTCACATTCGTGTTATCTGGTTTTTTTGTGTCTAGCAATAGTATAAATACTGTGTGTAAGAGACTAGCTCAATACACTGCCAGGATACCAACTTAATACATCGCTGAGAACTTATACATCTAAGAAAAATGTCTTCAGAAGATAAGTATTTTATTTTAGATTTTAAAAATTTTTACTTACAATAATTTAATAAATATAATGTTAATTTTACAATGTGATTATGATTTTTACACGAAACAGAGTGTTGGTAAAAAAAGAAGACCCAAACCTAAAAATATAGAAGATCAAAAGTTGCAAAAGCAAAAGTTTGCCTTTAACAAAAAGTTTGCCTTTAACAAAAAGTTTGGGTTAAACCTAACTCTACATAAAGGTAAATCTTCAAAAATTACCAAGTTTAACATCAAAATATGTGAAAATCAATTCATAGGGGAGGTAGAATAAAATTCTAACAAATATGTTTCATTGACAAAAATGAAAGTAAACTAGCAACCTACCAAATATAATATTAATATTAACGACTTTAAATTTTATAAAAAAGCCTTTGATGCAATGAACAAACATTTAGAGAATTGTGTAAATGTATAAAATATGTCTTTTATATTATGGAAAAAAGCATGTAGAAGTTATGCTAAAACTTACCATGCTTTTATTTTAGAAAAATCTAATCCATCTGTCTTTTTTGAAAAATTAACATCTACTATTTATAATATTTTAGATAATGATAATTTTGTTTGTAGAAAATTTTTTATAAATTTAAAAACTAAAATTATAACATATAAAGAAAATGATATTATAGAGTATCAAGATGTTTATTTTTCTAGCCATGTTGAGCATATTTTATCCTCGTATATCATTGATGAAAAATTATTGAATGCATTTGATACAATTTTAAACCATATTAATGAGTTTACAAAATAATGATTGGGGTGGATACTGAAAAAAAAATTATATTTATACATGTTCATATAAGAATATACAAAAATGAAATTGGAGGATGTGGTAATATTATTCTTCCAAAACATATAGTTAATAAACGTTGTGTGTTAAATATAAAATGTTCGAACAATCAATGTTTTTTATATTGTTTAATTGCTAATCTGTATCCAACAGTTGATACCAACAAAAATTCTATATATTGGTATAGGAAATACTTAAAATATTTAAATATAAATAGTTTAAAATTTTCTATAAATGTTAAAAATATTTCGATATTTGAAAAAAATAATTCTTTAAATATTAATGTATATGGATACAAAAAGAAACTAATTCATTTGATTTATATAAGCAAATTTCAATTTGAAAAAAAAAATTAATCTGTTATTATATAAATCTCATTATTTTTTAATTAGATATTTTAATAGACTAATGTCAGACAAATCTTCATTGAGAAAATTTTGCAAAAGATGTTTAAATGGTTTTAAAAGAAAATATACTTTAAATAACCATATCAAATTTGGTCTAATCTTAAATATCAAAAAGTACCCACCCCAAAAGAAAAAAAAGCAACTGCTAAATTTCATTCTCTAATGAAAAATGATTATTTCATCCAATTTGCATATATGCAGATTTTGAATCAATTTTGAAAAAGGTTTCTTCTAATGAAATAGATGCTAAAGTTTTACTGAAATTGTTGAAATTTATAAACATTTATCTTATTCGATTATAATTATTGAAAAACGAAGATAAAATAATATATGCTAATTTTTATTGTGGTAATAATGCTGTTAATAATTTTTTAATTGATATTCAAAACCAGTTAAATAATTTGTTAGATAAATAAAATCATTATGTTGAAATTGACTTAAGTACTGTTACTAATAATTCAAAACATTTATGTCAATTTATGTCATATTTGCAAAGAAAAATTTGATAATGATATCTGTGTAATGGACCATGATCACCAAACAAGATTTTTTAGAAGGTAGGCTTATAATAAATGCAATTTAAATTATAGATTAAAAATGTTAATCTTTATTATATTGCAGAATTTTTCAGGTTATGATTCGCATTTAATTTTTTAAAATATACCTTCTAAATTATTTTCAAAAATTAGAATCATTCCAATAAATTCAAAAAAATTTACATTTTCATTACATTATTTTAAATTTATCGACAGTTATCAGTTTTTAAATTCTTCTCTCTGTGTTTTTACAGACAATTTAAAAAATGCGAATTACGATTTTCCAATTTTTACTCATTTTTTTGTCATTACAAATATAGAGAATTATTAAAAAGAAAAGGAATTTTTCCATATTCTTATTTTAAAAATGAACAAATACTAGATGAAATACAATTACCACCAAAATATGTTTTTATAATGAATTATCAGGAAAGAATATAACAAATGATGACTACAATCAAGGGCGTCACCAGGGAGAGGGGCAGAGGGGCAGCTGCCATCCCCTTGAAATTCGAAAAAGTTATTTAAATGCTAAGTTTTAATTAAAATAATCTTCTTAGGTTTCTTGTAAGTTAAAGAAAATGTTTTATTTGAGATATTTCTTTTCCAGTACATAGTGAATGATTAAAACTTTATGAATCGTCTTTATTTTACCTACATAGTTTATATCCTCTATCAATTTACATCATCTTGCCCCCCCTTACCTCTTGGCTGGCGTCGTCCTTGATTACAATCATGCTCAATTAGTTTGGAAAAAATTTCACTGTAAAACTTTCAAAGACTATTTGAAGTTATATCAATATGTCGATAACATATTATTAGCAGATATATTCCAAAATTTTAGAAAATTAAGTTTAACATATTATAATTTAGATCTTGTGTATTTTATAACAATGTGAGAATTCGAATTTACCGGCAAAATATAAATTTAAATTAGTCATTATCTTGACATCAATAACCAAATTCCAAACCAAAAAAAAACCTGTCTTAGGGGAATGACTGTACTTCCCCCTCCCCTCGAAACTCGAAACTTAGTCACACACAAAACTAAAGACAAAATTTGCTTATTGGCGAGAAAATTAACAAGGGGACAAATAAAAAGCAGGGGAGCAAGAACCAGGTCATCATTCGTAGCTCCTGCCTCTAGTCGGACTCGAAGCCTCTACGCCGAAATTCTACGCTTGAAGCCGCTACGCCACTATGGATTTTGTATGGACTCTATCATCCGACTCCAATACTTGTTGAGGTATGACGACCACTTATTTGTAAACTCTCTCTCGGGTTCAAACTTTCCTATGTTAGTACGTAATATCTCTGTCAATGTTATTTGGTGTACTGTTCTTTCTTGTTTCGTAATAAATTCTGTTTGGTGATTTAACTGGTGTCATTTATTCGAATCTCGACCCTGTCTTATCAACGATTCCTCTCTTCTCCTCCACTCGCCTGACAAGTAACTTGTTCCCGACTGGACCAGCCATCCTCGACCGTGGGCAGGTCTTAACCGACCTGTTAACCGAGATAAAGGAGGCCGACTCCGTCCGACTTCCCGATGATCCCACAACAACATCTGATTTAACATGGAATTGCAGTTAAAAATGACAAAAATCCAATTAGAATTATTTAATAATCTCAATATGTACTTGTTAATTGAAAATGGAATTAGAGGAGAAATAAGTTTAGCAGGAAAAAGATTTGCAGAAGCAAATAATCTGTTAATACCCAAAACTTATTGTAAAAATCAACCTCATAATCATATTCTGTCCATAGATGCAAATAATCTTTATGGGTATGTAATGAGTGCATATTTCCCTGTAAATAATTTTAGACGGTTGTCCAAAGATGAAATAAATTCTTTAGAAATTTGTAATATACCAGATGAAAATAACATAGAATACATCTTAGTAGTTGATCTAAAATATCCAGAAAGTATTCATGATAGACATAATGATTTACCACCAGCTACTGAGAAAATTCATATCCTATACGATTTATTATCTAATTATCAAAAAACAGTATTTGATAAATTAAATTTAAAATATAGTAATACTAATACTAATAAAAAATTGGTTTCTACACTTTTTGATTAAAAAAATTATGTAATTCATTATAGAAATTTACAATTTTATCTAGATGAAGGTTTGATAGTAACTAAAATTCATAAAGTACTAGCATTTCGTCAAAGTGCATGGCTTAAAAAATATATATTATTTAATAATAAAAAAAGAAAAGAGTCGACTAACGATTTTGACAAATCTTTTTTTAAATTAATGAATACTAATTTTTTCAGAAAAACATGTCAAAATGTAAGAAAGTGTATTAACTTAAAAGCAGCTACAACATTAAATCAATATCGCCGCTATCTATCTAAACCGTGTGTAGAACAATTTCAAATTATAAATGATAATCTCATCATTTTTAAAATGAAAAAACCTAGTTTATACTTAGACAAACCTATTTATATAGGTTTTTGTGTATTTAAATTTAGCAAATTACATATGTATGAAACATTTTATAAAGTATTTAAAAACAGATGTGGTGAAAACATACATTTATTATATACTGACACAGATTCACTAACACTTAAAATTTATACATATGATATTTATAAGGATTTTAAATCATTCCCTGATATTTTTGATTTTAATAACTAACCTAAAACTCACAAATTATATAATAAAATGAACAAAAATAAATTAGGATATTTTAAAGACGAAAAACACTTTCGAAACCAATAATTGAGTTTTGTTCTTTAAAACTGAAGTTGTATTCTTATATTTTTGATAAACAAAATAAAAAAACCGCTAAAAGTATTAAAAAATCTTTTATAGAAACATTTAATCATGATAAATATAAAAAAGTTTTATTCAACACAGAGCTATTAAAACATCAGCAATATGGGATTAAAAGCAAAAATCATGTAGTAACAACGTACCTGCAAAACAAAATTTCGCTTTCTCCATTTTATGATATTAAATTCATTTTAGATAATGGAATAGATGTGGTATCGTTCGGTCATTACAGCTTCTACTCTTGATTCTTACAGATTTTTGGATATCATCATCATTATCATCGTCATCATTATCATATTCGCAATACAGATTTTTAATAGTAGGCAAACGAAAACATACTTATGTAATACATACTTTTTGTAATAAAACTTATCCGTGCTTAAAGCAGCATCACTAAAACTGTCTAACAATAAAACATATGAATGTACATTTTTTGTAATAAATGATAAAATAACATTACCAATATATAACAAATATTTTACAAGATGTGACTGTATGAAATGTAATAAATAATTTTGTTTCTGCTAATATATGTAGTCAATTTAAATAATGTTATTCATTTACATATGTATTCAATTTGAATAATAATGTATTCTATTATGATATTCATATGATAAAATGTTATTAATACGAATAATATATTCTATTATGTAATTAAATAAATATTTCCTAACAAAAAACCATTTTGTTTTTTATAGACAATACTCAACTGCTAATTGATTGGGGAAATTGTTCATTTTCGCTATTAGAAAAAAATAATATTCGTCATTTGAGAAATTATATTGACTGGGATATCATCAGTCAACAAAACGATTTATCTCACACATTCATTTCTGAATTTGCTAATAAGTTAAATTGGGAAATCCTATGGAAAAACTATATATTTACTACTTCATTTATTGAAAAACATATTAAATATGCAAAATGAAATTTAATTTGCAAGCATCAGGTGTTAGATGAGTCGTTCTTAACCAACTTTCATAATATCTTGATTGGAATAAAGTCGCAGAATTTCAAATTCTTTCGGATAATTCTATTAGGCGATTCATACATAAGTTCGATATTAAAAAAATTTTTAAATACCAACGATTAAAAACTGTGACTTTACGCGTATTAAAAGATTATCTAAACTGGAATTATGTTTGTCATTACCAAATACTTGATTAGCAATTTATTGATAACTTCCAAAATGAACTTTGTTGGTGTTTAGTTTTAAAATATCAGAAAATATACCGGAAATATATTGTAAACAATCTCCAAAATTATTTACTTCACTAACTTGCAGAAATGTGTCATGTTTTAGATAAAGTGAATGAGAAAACTGGAAACGCTTAAATAAAATAAACAAATTTAATCTATTAATGTAAAAGTAAAAAAATTTCAAAAATGATTTTGTTTTGGTTTTATATTATTTCATACAATTGTCGTGTTTTAATTTTCTCAGATATTAATAAAAAAACTTTGCCTTATTGTAATTAGAAAATTAATTTAATTCAAATTTTTCATCAGTATGTGTCATATTTTTAATTAAAAAAATTAATTTAATTCAAATTTGTAAAAACATTTAATAATTAATTCAAATTTGTGATCAGTATGGCCCAAACCACTACTACTCCTGGGTCCCCCAGAGCGGTAGGCTGCCACCTTGACTGCTCGGCCATTCGGCAATCAGTAAGAGGACCTATATCATTTATAGATTTAAAACTGTTAACATCACAGTTCATCCTACATTTCGAAACACAAGTAAAACATTAGAATTACTAGATGCCATGCACAGGAACACACTGAGAGAGACAAGTCTTTACGATTTTCCAATAAAAATTTGAGGGCCATTTGCTACAATGATAATGTTTTGCCAAGTGTCTGATTTCCTTACATTATGGGATAAATGTAAGGATTATTTAAGTGAAGACGGTAAACATCAATTGAATCGTTAGTACCAGGCGATGAAAATTTAACTTGATATGAATGAGGTTTACCACAAGTGTCTTTTGCTGCTACAAGAAACTTTGTTTGAAATGGGAAGATTGCGAATAAATGAATATGGATTATCAGAGCCTTAGAAATCGAAAAATGAAATCAGAAAAAGTGTAAAAATTTTCTTAATAAATCTGGTACTTCTGTAAATTTTCGTCGGATGGAAAATTATAGTTTAATAAAAATAATAATTCTCCTTCTGTTAATAAAATTTGCCCAAAACAAATTACCATTTATTTTCTGTGTTCCAAGACTACACGCTTTTTCAGCGACTGGCCTTTTTTTGTAGGCTACATGTCAGCGGAAATTACAAAAAGTCTTTTAGAAAACACAAAACACATCCGATTAAAATTATAAATAATTTCTATAAAAGGAACTGGTGATATACAGATGTCTTGCTTGCATCTATCCATAACTTCTTTGTGGGGGAATGACTGCTTTTATGTAGCAGTAACAGGGCTGAAAAATATAGATTTTAAGAAAGCTGTCCCCTGGTGACCATATATGAAGAACTTTTATCTATAAATTTTCGTCTAATGGTAAATTATTGTTTAATAAAAATCAAGACAAAATCTTCCCAAAAGGGGTCACCATTTATTTTTTTTGTGTTGTAAGACTACACAAGAAAGTGCGTAGTCTTGGAACACAGTAAAAATAAATGGTGATCCCTTTTGGGCAGATTTTTTCTTCATTTTTATTAAATCTGATACTTGTTAAAATAAGAGCAAACAAACAAATTGCCATTTGCGTTGCGTTCTCTGGAATTGCAGCTACTTTAATTGAAAATGGAAAAGAGACCCATTCCGCTTAAAAATTATTATTAAATTTAAATTTTTCAGAAATCTCGGTATGCAACATATCAACACATAGTGCTATAGCTCAAATATTGCGGGAATATAAGATCATTGTCTATAATGAAGTCGCCATGGCTCATAAAACAGCAGTTGAAGCTTTAACCCTTTCCATGCGGAAAACCTTTAGCATTAAGTAAATAGGTGGAATTCGTTATGCGGCGCACTTTTGCGTTTTTTGGGTAATTTTTATAAATCGCGATATTTCGCTTCAATATCGCGCTATATTTAATCTGTTTTTTGTGTTTGATTAAAAACATATTACAGTTTACGATTGTATAATTTTTAGTTTTATACATAATTAAAATAATATGAAGTTTACGAACAGATTCGAAGGTTACGAACAAAAAAAAATTAATTTACAGAGAATCGCTGAACTTTGTACATCTGTTAGATAGAAACATGTCCTCTATTAAACAAAACAAACCGCAGCTTTCTACCTAGAGCGGGGGAGAAGTTATTGTCATTATTCACACTATGTCTCTAATTACTTAGCTGGGAGAGTTGTCATTGTTATCGTGAAGTGACAGCGATTAGTCAGCTGTAGGACTGTGTCAGTCGTAGAGCTTTGCTCTTACTTTTGTAAAATAATTAAATCTATTCAAAATATATATGAATTGATTTGACAAAAATTTTAAAGCCAAATTAACAGCGCGAACACTTTCCATAAACTTACTATAGGAAGGTGGAGTTTCCCGGGAATATTTATCGCTAGATATTTTTAAAAACATATTTACTCGTTTAAATATTGTCGAATTAGCTGATTTAATGTCAAAGTGCATTAAATTAGTTAATTAGAATTAAAAATCGATTTAAAAAGCGAATTTACAGTGATTGTTTACATTTTACTTCGAAGGTTAAAGGCAGGGCTTTTCGCGGCAATTTTTTCGTTTCATAAGTCTGTGATTAGTTAAAGTAACGTCAACAAAGACAGAAGAGACTCAATAAAACTGTAAAAGGAGTTTCCCTTTGATTGTTTTTAGCCAACTGTGTAGTTAACTGCGAAGATTTACTGTAGAATAGTAAGGGATGTATTTACCAAAATATTTATGGCCCAGGGGTGGTAACAAAACGTTTATTGGCTTAAACAAAGTCAATCGACATACAGAAAAGCGAATCAAAGCTAAGATCTCTGAAAAACTCGAATATAACGGAAATTAATCGAAGTTTTTGATTAACCTCTTAACAGTGGAACAGTCGTACTCGGCTCTACCAGTTAGTTGTGGAGATAAACCGTGGGAGTTTTTTTAAGAATTTTCCCACGCGTTTTTCTCGTTTCCGTTTAGGAAAAAAAATTTTTAA